>NC_086107.1:109292335-109484835 GCF_963921235.1 Mobula hypostoma
GTTGGTTGGAGGGGTAGAATTTCTGAGACAGGAAACCAGGCTCAAGGACAGCTCATGTTGGCCGTTACGTTGGCTATTGAACAGACCTCTTGGACAACAAGGAGGACACTTGACCTCTTTGTGACCTTGCACCTTATTGTCTGTCAGTCCTGCACTTCTCTGTATCTGAGATTTTATTCCTTATTAGAACATGAGACAGCATGGCACAGCGCTGGCCTCTTGGCCCACAATGTTATGCTGACGTTTTAATCTAGTCCGGGATTAATCTAGGAATTCCCTCCAATTTAGCCCTCCATTTTTTCCATGTGCCAATCTAAGTGTCTCTTAAATGTCTCCCTGTACCACCACACCTGGTAGCCCATTCCATGTACCCACCAACCTCTGTGCAAAACATCTACTTCTGATATCCCACCTACACTTTTCTTCAATCGCCTCAAAGTTATGCCCTCTCATATTAGTCATTTCTGTTGTTGGAAAAAAGGCTCCGGTTGTTCACTTAATCTGTCCCTCTTACCATCTTACACATTTCTATCGACACCTCTCATCCTCCTTCACTCTGAAGAGAAATGTCCTAGCTCGTTCAACCCATCTTCACAAGACATGCTCTTTAATCCAGACAGCATCCTGGTAAATCTCCTCTGCACCCTCTCTAAAGCTTTCACATCCTTCCGGAGGTAACCGGAACTGAACACAATACTCCAAGCGTGGCCTAATTGGAGTTTTATAGACCTGCAACTTTACCTCTTGAACTCAATCCTCTGACTTGCCAATTCTGAATTCCTGAACTTCATCAACTTCGCCTCTAGCTTCCTACCTGCCCTTAAATTCACTTGGGCCATCTCTAACACCTCCCTCTCCTTTCTTGATCTCTCTGCCTCCATCTTTGGAGACAAACTCTGAACCGTCATCTTTTATAAACCTACTGATTCCCATAGTTGACTGGACTGGACCTCTTCCCACACTATCTCCCGTAACAATGCTATTCGCTTTTCTCAGTTTCTTCACCCAGGAAGTGGCTTTCCGTACCAGGACATCTCAGACATCTCCTCCTCCTTTAAAGAACGGTGTTTCCCTCCACTGTTGATGCTTCCTTGACCTGTATCTCCTCCAATCCGCACTCATCCCATCTTCCCGCCGTCGTAATAGTGATAGAGTCCCTCTCATCCTTACCTACCACCCTGTCATCCACTGCATCCAACACATTATCCTCAGCAACTTCCACCGTTCCCAAAGGAACCCTACCACTAAACATACCTTTACCAACCACCCCCTCCACTTTCCACAGGGGTCAGTCCCCCCAGATTCCCTTGTCCCTCCCCACTATTCTCCCTCCAGGCACTTTCCCTAAGTGCTACACCTGCCCATACACCATTCCGGGCCCCAGACGGTCCTTCCAGGTGGGGCAAAGCTTCACCTGCAGATCCGCTGGGATCAGCTACTGTGTCCGGCACAGCCCCCTGCACATTGGTGAGTCGTAAATTGGGGGACTGCTTTGTCGAGCGTCTCTGCTCCATCCACCACAAGCGGGACTTGCTGGTTGCCAAACGCTTGCACGGTAAAGGACAGCAACACGCGTCCCTAATGCAGAAGCTGCTTTGGGATCTCGAGGGTGACCCACAGCACCATCCGCTTGGCTGCATATTACACGTGACGCAAATCATGGTGGAATGCGTCACTCCTGGAAGGATCAAATTTTAATTACATTGACCTAAAGATCATAATCATAAGACATAGGAACAGAATTAGGCCATTTGGCCCATCAAATCTGCTCTGGCATTCCATCATGGCTGAGTTATTATCCCTCTCAATCCCATTCTCCTGCCTTCTCCCCTGCCCCCCGCCCCCCCGACTAATCAAGAACCTATCGACCTCTACTTTAAATATACCCAATGACTTGGCCTGCACAGACATCTGTGGCATGGAATTCCACAGATTCACCGCCTTCTGGCGAAAGAACTCCCTCTGATCTCTGATCTAAATGGACATCACTCTATTCTGAGGCTGTGCCCTCTGGTCCTAGACTCCCCAAGTATAGGAAGCACCCCCTCCATGTCCACTCTGTCCAATCTTTCAATACTCCATCGGTTTCAATGAGATCCCCCTCCCCTCCATTCTTCTAAGCTCCAGCAAGTACAGACCCAGAGCCATCAAATGGCTCCTCACACATTAACCCTTTAATTCCTGGAATCATTTTCATGAACCTCTTCTGGACCCTCTCCAATGCCAGCACATCATTTCTTAGATAAAGGGGCCCAAAACTGCCCACAATACTCCAAGTGCAGTCTGACCAATGCCTTATAAAACCTGAACATTACATCCTTGCTTTTATATTCTAGTCCTCTCAAAATGAATGCTAACATTGCATTTGCCTTCCTTACCACTGGCTCAACCTGCAAGTTCTCCTAAAATAGCATTGCACAATGCAATTTCCAGACACAAGTATCTTCATCAAATTCTCTCAAACCTTTTGAATTCCTCCAAATACTAATTTCTTCGGGTATCTCAACTCTTTCAATGTTTCCTATGGTCCTTCAGTCCTCCTGTGGAGTGGAGTGACTGAGGAGGAGTGTGTAAATGCAGTGAGTGGAGGGATCTTTACTCTGTATCATACCTTTCAGTAACAGTTGTAACCCTATAACCATCAGGCTAGCGAGCCAGCGTGGCTATCATCACTCTCCGAAGGTTGAAAGGTCCAATTTAATGTCAGAGAAATGCATACAATATACTTCTTGAAATGCTTTTCCTTCGCAAAACATCCACGAAAACAGAGAAGTGCCCCGAAGAATGAATGGCAATCATTTGTGAGAACCCCAAATCCCCCCACAGCTACCCCCTCCCATGTGTAAGCTGCAGCGAGCAACAATCCCCCCCACCACTTCCGCCACCGGCAAAAAAAAGCAAGCATCAGTACCACCACTGAGCAATCAAGCGTGAGCAAAGCAATAGCAAAGACACAGACTTGTAGCCACCCCAAAGACTTCGCGTTTCACCCGGCATTCGACATACCTCAGGCTCCCCACAACACTGAACAGATTCCACCACCCACAGATTCACTTTCAAGGACTCTACAACTCATGTTCTCAGTATTATTTATCTATCTATCTATCTAGCACAAGACCACAAGATCACAAGACAAAGGAGCAGAAGCAGGCCATTCGGCCCATTGAGTCTGCTCTACCACTCCACCATGAGCTAAACTATTCTCCCATCTAGTTCCAATCTCCGGCTTTTTCCCCATATCTACGTAATGATTCTTTATTTGCCCACCTTGTCTTCTTTTCCACATTGGTTATTTATCATTCATTGTTTTTTCATAATTTCTAATGCTTTTCTAATTTTCATGAACATTTCTACAGATGTACCGTGGAGAGCATTCTAACTGGCTGCATCACCGTCTGGTATGAGGGTGGTGGGGGGGGGTGGGCTCAGGATTGAAAAAAGCTGCAAAGGGTTGTAAACTTAGTCAACTCCATCATGGGCACTAACCTCCGTTGTATCCAGGACATCTATGGTGGTCATGCACTTTGGTAGAAGAAATTAAAGAATTAACCGTTTTCTAAATGGAGAGAAAATACTAAAGACTGAGGTGCAAAGGGACTTGGGGGTCCTTGTGTGGGATTCCCTAAAGGTTAATTTGCAGGTTGAGCCAGTGGTAAGGAAGGCAAATGCAATGTTAGCATTCATTTCAAGAGGACTAGAATATAAAAGTAAAGGATGTAATGTTGAGACTTTATCAAGCACTGGTGAGACCTCACTTGGAGTATTGTGAGCAGTTTTAAGTCCATAATCTTGAAGGATGTGCTGAAACTGGAGAGGGTTCAAGGGAGATTCACAAAAATGATTCCAGGTTTGAAATGCTTGTCACATGAAGAGTGTTTGATGGCTCTGGGCCTGTATTCACTAGAATTCAGAAGAATGAGGGGTGACCTCATTGAAACCTATTGAACCCTGAAAGGCCTTGATAGAGCAGATGTGGAGAGGACGTTTCCTGTGGTGGGAGAATCTAAGACCAGAGGACACAGCCTCAGGATAGAGGGATGTCCTTTTAAAACAGAGGTGAGGAGGAATTTCTTTAGCCAGAGAGTGGTGAATCTGTGGAATTCTTTTCCACAGGCAGCTGTGGAGGCCAAGTCTTTATGCTTATTAAAGGCAAAGGTTGATAGATTCTTGATTGCTCAGGGCTTGAAAGGGTAGGGGGAGAAGGCAGGAGTTTGGAGCTGAGAGGGAAAATGGATCAGCTATGGTGAAATGGTGGAGCAGACTCAATGGGCCAAATGGCCTAATTCTGCTCCTATATCTTACGGTCCTATGGTCTTGTGGTCCCGGGGCAGGGAGTGTGTATTAGAAGAGTTCAGAGGGAGCTTAACTCTGTATCCCACCCACTGCTATGTCTGTGCTGAGAGTAAAGAGACAATATTGAGGGAGTTCCACTGCCACTCAAGGAGAGCAGGGCATAGAAAACACCTGCAGAAACGGGCTCTGCTCATATGGAGTTTCACAAACCAGTTTCCGCAACACTCTAATGATGCTCGCATTCTTACAGAAATCGCTTCCTAGTGAAAAGTAAAGCAAGTTAGCCTCTGTCTCAAACGTTCATTCTCCTGGAGCTTGACAAAGGTTACATCAAAAGCCCTGCATTCCCCTTCACTTCTGCCCGATTTTCAGAGGGCTATCCAGCTAGAAGCTGGGACACTGAAGAAGAACCAGGCCCTCTCCTTACGCTGGATTCACAGGTGGGATGCAGTGTGGCGAGGTTGCAGAGGGATGATCTCATACTGTAGCTCGGTGTGGGTTCATTTACAACGGGAGGTGCTCCTGTAAAGCATCTTCAGGCATGTTTTTTTTAATGAACGTCAGTGGCTTTACAAATGAAGGTTCTTCCTCATCGTTCACTGGAGTGGATGGTTCCTTTTTGGGTCCTTGCACGAATTGGGTAAGAGTGCTGAAACTTGGGGGTTGTCTTTGGCCAGTGGAGAACCACACCACCACAACAAATCCCCTGTACTGCTGCCACCCAGGAAAGGACTACCACGCCCCAAACAGGTCCATGAGTTTTAACCCGGGACGCTTTCCTGATCCTGTGGCGCAGATAGACCATAGGAGACACAGGAGCAGAATTAGGCCATTCAGCCCATCGAACCTGCTCTACCATTCCATCAAGACTGATTTGTTATCCCTCTCAACCCCATTCTCCTACCTTCTCCCCGTAACCTTTGACACCCTGACTAATCAAGAACCAATCAACCTCCGCTTTAAATATACCCAGTGACCAGGCTCCCACAGCCATCTGTGGCAATGAATTCCACCATCCACTGGCTAAAGATTAATGCATTAAGTGATTGTACTGGGGACTAAGCACCATATATAAAGTTGAAAGAGTCTTTTAGGGCGAAAATGTCAAACGTTGCTGAAAAGCCGCAGGTTCAAGATGAGGGCAAAAGTTTAGAGGTGGATTCAAGGCAAGTATTTTTACACGGAGTATACCAGATGCCTAGAATTCACTGGCAAGGGAGGAGGTGGAAGCAGCTACAACAGCAGCCTTAATGAGGTGGTTAGAAGCATGAACAGGCAGCTCACGGAGGGATATGGACACGAACTGGCAGATGGGATGAAGTTGAATTGGTATCGTGGTCAGAAGGGACTGTTCCTGCACGGTACTAATCTCTGACTGGGACATCTTGAGCAGAATATTCTGCATGCCTGCTTGCTTATTTATTTACCTGTTTGTTTGATTTATCTATCTATCTATTTGCGGACCGCAAAGCACTCCAGCGTGTGGTGAAAACTGCCCGGCGGATTATCGGCACCCAATTGCCCACTATTGAGAACATCTACCATAAGCGCTGCCTGGGCAGGGAGAAAACCATTATCAAGGATGCATCTCACCCTAACCATGGACATTTTACTCTCCTCCCATCCGGTAGGCGCTACAGGAGCCTCCGCTCCCGCACCAGCAGGCACAGGAAGAGCTTCTTCCCTGAGGCTGTGACCCTGCTGAACCTCACATCACAGCGCTGAGCAGTATTGCACCCGTATTGTACTGTCTCAAGTACTTTTATATTTGTGTGCTGTAGCACTTTTTTTATTCGCAGTTATTTTGTCAATAACACTATTCTTTGCATTTCCAGTCAGATGCTAACTGCATTTCGTTAGCTTTGTATCTGTACTCGGCACAATGACAATAAAGTTGAATCTAATCGAATCTAATCTACGTTTGTATTTGAGATACAGTGCAGTACACTGCCTTCCAGCCCACCCCGTCACACCGCCCAGCAACCCACTGATTTTAACCTTAGCCTAATCGCAGGGCAACTTACAATGACCAATCGACCTTCCAACTGGCCCATCTTCGGACTGTGGGAGGAAACCAGAGCACCCGGAGGAAACCCACGCGCACACGCGGGAAGGGACGCACAAACTCGCTGACAGGGGACGCTGGAATTGAACCTGAACTCCGACGCCCCGAGCTGTAATAGAGTCGCGCTAACCGTGACACGTGTGCTCAAAGCACCACGGGCTTTACGCCAGTGTGTAGTGCCATGGAGAATAATGCCTATCCACCTCAAATCGGAGCTCTCATACCCAGCCTGGCTCCCTCACTTCCTACACCTCAGCCATAGAGAAGCTGTAACCGAGTCAGAACCTGGATCAAAAGCATCTGTTACAAAACTTGTTGATTTTGCACCAGCAGTACACTGAAATATATAAAAATAGAGAAAGAGAACTGTAAATTACGTTAACTATGTATATTAAATAGTTCAATTAAAATAAGTATTGCAAAAATAGAACTAAAAAGTAGTGGGGTATGTTCGTGGGTTCAATGTCCATTTAGAAATTGGAACAGTTATTACTCCTTAATCATCAGGGTCCTGGACCAGCATGGCTAATTACACTCACCTCAACTCTTAACAAATTCCACAACCTATGGAAATACTTTCAAAGACTCTATGTCTCATGTTCTCCGTATAATTTTTTTATATTATTATTATTGAGTTCGCTCGCACAGTTTGTCTTCTTCTGCACACTGACCGTTTGTCAGTCTTCTGTTTCGTATTGTGTTTCTTTGTTCTACTGAGATTGGACGCAAGAAAGTGAATCTCAAGGTAATATACGGTGAAACATATGTTCTTTGACAGTAAATGACCTTTGAACTTTAAAATTGCTAACTCTGCCATCAAGAACATGGAACACAGAACAGTACAGCATGGCGACAGGCCACTTGGCCCATCTTGTCTGTGCCGACATCGGCCTGCATGAGGTCCACATCGCCCAACTTCTGTCTGTGTTGAACCATCAGGAGAGCATCACTCAACTTCACTCACCCTATCACTGAAGAGTTCCCACAACCTATGGAATCACTTTCAAGAACTCTTTGTTTCATGTTTTTGATATTTATTGCTCATTTATTATTCTTATTAATGTTATCACTTTTTTTCTTTCTTTTTGATTTGTTGTCTTTTGCACGCTGACTGTCCATCCTGTTGGCTGCGGTCTTTCATTGCTTCTATCATGGTTCTTCGATTCTCTAAGTATGCCCGCAAGCAAACATATCTCGGGGTTGTATATGATGACATATGTGTACTTTGATAATAAAGTTTACTTTGAACTTTGTCTAAAAGCCTTTTAAACGTTACTGTTGCACCTTTTACCACTGCTTCCCCCGCACCTACCAAGTTCTGTGTGAAAAAAACCTCACCTCACAAATCTCCTTCAAACTTTTCCCCTCTCGCCTCTTGTATTTGGAGTAAGGCACAGAGAATGCTGGAGGAACTCAGCAGGTCAGGCAGCATCCATGGAGAAGAATAAACAGTCCATGATGCCACCCAAGACCCTTCTTCAGGTCCGTTCTGCAGATGGTGGAAACCCAGAGCAGCACAGGCGAAAAGCCGGTGGACCTCAGCGGGCCAGGCAGCATCTATGGAGAAGAATAAACAGTTGCCGTTTCAGGCTGTAGCCCTTCATCGGGACTGGAAAAGAAGGAGATTAGAAAGGTTGGGGGAGGGGAAGAAGTTCAAGATGGTAGGTGATAGGTGAGGCCAGATGAGGGCGAAGGTGGGTGAGGTAAGAAGCTGCAGAGTGATTGGTGGAAAAGATAAAGGGCTAAAGAAGAAAGGAACTGATTGGAGAGGAAAGTTTTCCTCACTGGGAAAAGGACTGACTATCCTAGCTATACCCCACATAACGTATACACTTCCATTCGTTCTCCCCTCAGACCGTGATACTCTAGATGCACAGGAACCCTCAGGTTTCCCCACAACCACTGAGCACATCTGTATGAAACGCTGTCATAGGAAAGCAGCATCCACCATCAGGGATCCCCACCACCCAGGCCATGCTCTCTTCTCACTGCTGCCGTCAGGAAGAAGGTGCAGGGGTCTCAGGACTCACACCACCAGGTTCAGGAACATTCACTCTCAGGCTCACAAACCAAAAGGGGATAACTTCACTCAACTTCACTTGCCCCATCATGCCCCAGTGGACTCACTTTGAAGAACTCGTCACCTCATGTTCTCAATATTTATTTATATTCGCATTTGCAAAGTTTGTTGTCTTCTGCTCTCTGGTTGAACGCCTAGTTGGGCGGTCTTTCATTGATTCCACAGGAGTTACTTTTCTATAGATTTTTTGAGTATGCCCACAAGAAAATGAACCTCAGGGTTGTATATGATGACATATACAGTATGTACTTTGATAATAAAATTTACTTTGAACTTTGAAGTCATACAGAATCCCCTAGACAATCTATTGCTATTCCTTCATCTGCATTGGTACTAAATTCTGGGACACAGCAAAGGTTTGAGAAGGAGATTCACCATTATCTACTCGAGGGCAGTAAGTGTGAGCTCACCAATAGCAGCCATGCTCCAAGAATTTTAAATAAACTGGAAAAGAGGAACATTGACAGAATGAAAGGAATTTCCCCTTTTACAACAGATTATAATGCTGATGATATGATTGGGCTTCCTCTTTCATCCATCTCGCTAATCTTGCTGAATGAGAATAGGGCAGTGAAGAAACTCCAAAGTGACAAGCCAGTGCCTTTATTATGGGCCCAGACACGCATAGTGCATATTGGATTCTGATGTTTTAATCAAAAGTTCTTTCAGAAGTCAGGAACGAGGCACAAAACTTGTTGCTTCACAGTCATTTTATTAAGAGTTGATAAGAAGAAAGAAAAAAACGAACCTCTGACAGAGGTCTACTGGTTAAAGAGAGAAAGAAAGCTGGGAAAAAAATGGTGCTGCCTTATGGTCAACTATTTTTGTACTACAGAGATAAGGAAAATTCCACTCAAATTTGTAGATAAGAGTCAACCAATGAGATAGCACTTATTCAAATAACGCAGTACAAAGAAGTTTCCAGAGTTTTCCTCTTATACTTTGTATAACCACTACACTTGCATGTACATGATGATACCACTAGGAAGCATGCTCAGAAGTTACATGTAAATAAGTAATTATATAAAATTCACGCAGATAATTACTTGTTAAGCTACAAAGAAAATATCAATTAAACAGTCTAATCTAAGAATTAAACAGTCGGATCCAACATGGATGAAGGGAATGCTGGGATTAGGGATACTGTTAAATTAGCTAGTACTCACTTTCATGTTCCCAGTATTATTTATTCATTTATTTTATTTGTTCATCTTTATTTTTATTTAGAGATGCAGTACAGTAACGGACCCTTCCGGCCCAATGAGTCTGCACCACTCATTTACATCCATGTGACTAATTAGCCTACTAACTCCTACATCTGTGGACTGTGGGAGGAAACCAGAGCACCCGAAGGAAACCCACACAGTCACAGAGAGAACGTACAAACCCCTTAGAGGCAGCAGCAGGAAATGAACCCCAATTGCTGGAATAGCATTATGCTAGTCACTACCCTACTGTGTCACCAATAATAATATTTATTGTGGTCGTTAATATTTATTATTATAATTTGTTTATTCGTATATGCACAGTTTGTCTTCTTTTGCACAGTGAAAGCTTGACAGTCTTTGCATGTAGGATTTCATTGACTCTACCACATTTCTTTGTTCTACTATGACTGCCTGCAAGGAAATGAATCTTGGTATATGGTGACATATACAGAGTTTGATAATAAATTAACCTTGAACTAATGCTCTGACTGGAAAATTTGGAGATTTTGTGGAGCCCTATTCCAGAGGAAAACTCTGCTTTCAGGAAGACATGGAAGGAAAATGAAAGGAACATGCCTTTCATAACAAAACACTTTCCAAATAGCAGGGGAAGGCCATTCTACCTTTTCGGGTGCTGATTCTCAGCTCCAGGATTTGAATGGGCAGAAGACGCAATTGTCTGTACTATCAGGTTCAAAGACAGCTTCTATCCCACTGTTGTATAACTCTTGAACAGTTCCCCAGTCTGTTAAGAAGGGCTCAACCTCACAAGCTACCTCATTGTAGTTTTACGACCGCGTTAGTTAATTGGTACCTCATCTAGAGTTGTTAAGTCCTTGTGCTTTCTGTTGAATCTTGTTTTCAGCATACTGCACTCATTTAAAGTGGACTCCCGATTAGCGCAGGTCCTTGTGTGTGTTTCAAGAATGATTCAGCCCGTGATGTCGCTCGATGTTCAGTTGGAATTCCTACAAAAAAACTGTTGTTTCTGTCTCAACATGGGAGTCTGTCGTTCCACTGCACCTGGGCTCAGTCGTTGGTCAGTGTACTCTGTGACAGAACGGCCCCGCGCCGTAAATGGACCCAGCAGAAGTTCAACAGAGGCTTGGGCATTGGTCGGCCAGAGGCAAAGCTGCCTTCTATTCTCAGTGCTTGTCCCAATGCTATGATCCAAGTTTCCCAAGGCGATGTTCTGAGCTTGTAGCTTCCATGTTCTAACCTTCTCTAGTCTAATACAAGGTGGTCAAGGTTTCCTGAGCTTCCCATGGCCCTCCAGGTTTCTGAGAAGTATTCCAGGCTTCCAGGGACTATTGCAAGCTTCCAAGTACTATTCCATGTTCCCAAATTTGATGCAATATTTCCAAGTAATTTCATGTTCCTGAGTTTGATGCTACGTTCTCGAGTTATATGTTACGTTCCTGAGTTATATGCTACGTTCCTGAGTTTTCTAGCCCTGTTTCGGGAACATCAGGTCTGTCTCATTTTACCAGCCGTCTCAAAAGCATCAGGGTATCCCTGGGCCGCCAAGTGCCAGATTTAGGGAGGGAGGTATTATCACGAGCCCTGTGAGCCTGTGCCTCTGTATTCGTTGATTATTGTCTTATCTAGAATTGTTAACCCCTTGTGCTTTCAGTTTCATCTCGTCAAGTTTATTTTGACTGGCATGGGTTTCCAGCGTGCTGCGCTTACTTAAAGAGGATTCCCAATTAGCGGAGGGTCCTTGTGTGTATTTCGAGAATGATTCACCTTGCAGTGTTGCTTGAAATTCCAATAAATCAGCTCTTGTTTCTGTCTCAACGTGGGAGCCTGTCGTTCCTCTGCACCTGGTTCAGTTGTCTGTCAATGCACACCTGTGACAGCACCTTTTTGTCTGCCTACACTACACTTCACTGGCCATTCTGTTGCTGTTTTCCCCGTACGACCTCAATGCACCCATGTGCAGAAATCGTTTTTCATTGTTCCTCAGTACATGTGGCAATGATAAACCAGCTTACCAAGTTAACAGCTTCTGACAGAGATACAACACACATCAAAGTTGCTGGTGAACGCAGCAGGCCAGGCAGCATCTCTAAGAAGAGGCGCAGTCGACGTTTCAGGCCGAGACCCTTCGTCAGGACTAACTGAAGGAAGAGTGAGTAAGGGATTTGAAAGCTGGAGGGGGAGGGGGAGATGCAAAATGATAGGAGAAGACAGGAGGGGGAGGGATGGAGCCGAGAGCTGGACAGGTGATTGGCAGAAGGGGATACGAGAGGATCATGGGACAGGAGGTCCGGGAAGAAAGACGGGGGGGGGGGTGACCCAGAGGATGGGCAAGAGGTATATTCAGAGGGACAGAGGGAGAAAAAGGAGAGTGAGAGAAAGAATGTGTGCATTAAAAAGAGTAACAGATGGGGTACGAGGGGGAGGTGGGAACAGATGGGGTACGAGGGGGAGGTGGGAACAGATGGGGTACGAGGGGGAGGTGGGAACAGATGGGGTACGAGGGGGAGGTGGGATAGTCTGACAGTCACACAGCAGTCCTGCAGTCTACCAGCTGTGTCACTGTGACACTCTTAAACCCCAGCAAATTTCTCCCACCAGTGGGTGAACATCTTAACCTCTGAAATGCCCTCACTATCCCCTCCATTTCTCTCTCCTCCTTCAAAAGCACCTTAATATCTGCCTCCTAGTGATGTCTTTGTGCAGTTTAGTCAAACTCAAAGCAAATTTATTATCAGAGTACATATGCTGTATGTCACCATGTAAAATCCTGAGATTCATTTTCTTGTGGGCATTTACAGGAAAGTTAAAACATGAAAAAGAATTTGTGAAACTATACGTTAAAGCACTATACATAAATAAAAATAACCAATGTGTATAAGAAGACAAGTTGTGAAAATAAAAGTAATAAATAGACAGATAGTTAGATAGAGAGATACATAAAAAGATTGATAAATAGACTTGCCCTTCTGTCACAGCATATGCACTGGACATCAATCACCCATTTATACTAATCCTACATTAATGTCATCTCTTATTGGGATTTAAGATGAGAGGTGACTTGATAAAGGTTACACAATAATAAAGGTAATAGATAGAATGGAAAGCCAGAGACCCTTTCCCACAGGCTGGCATCTCCCAGTCACCTCAGAGCTAACACGAACCACCTGCTACTCACTTCTGGTTCATCACCTGCGGCCCATTTAAACCCAGTTCACATCTGCAGCCCGTTTAAACCCAGGCCTATGCTCACTCACACAAAGCAGCCAGCATGAGCCAGTTACTCCTGGCCTTCAGTTACCTTGTTTCCTTGTCATGTCGAATATCCATTCTCTCTAGTTTTGTGCCCTCTTGTGGCTTGTTAGTTTGAAGTTCACGCGTAAAGTATTGTTTACCGCTAAGTCGTCTTCGCTGCTCTGCTGTTTGGTCAAGCCTCCTCTACATCTCCTGCCACAGGGCAGAAATGGCTAATACAAGAGGGACAATTTTAAGGTGATTGGAAGAAAGCATGGGGAGTTTGTTGGGGGGGGGGATGTCAGAAATAAGTTTTTTACACAGAGAGTGGCGGGTGCACGGAGCGCCCTGCCAGGGGTGGCGGCAGAGGCCAATGCATTCGGGACATTTAAGAAACACTTAAGTAGGCATTTGGATGATCGAAAAATGGAGGGCTATGTCAAAGGGAAGGTTAGATTGACCTTAGAGTAGGTTATAAAGTCAGCACAACATCCTGGGTCGAAGGGCTTGTACTGCACTGAAGTGTTCCAATGGTCTTCCCAAATTCTCTTCAACTCTTCCTACATGATAGTAGTCACCTACACAGTGAGGACAACTTACTATTGATCTATCTAGCTACTTATCTGTCTATCTTTTTACCTATCTATTGATTCCTATCTTTCTATCTATCTATCTATCAGCACCCAGCTAACTTATCAACCTGCACTCTTTGAAATACCGGAGGAAACAGGAGCATCCAGAGGAAATCCATGTGGTCCTGAGGAGAACGTTCAAACTCCACACAGACAGCAGATGAAGTCAGATCAAACTTCGAAATCTGTGAGACCGTGGCTCTACTTTTAAGAGACTCTTAGATAGGTGCATGGAGCTTAGAAAAAATAGAGGGCTGTGCGGTAGGGAAATTCTAGAGCAGGTTCTAGAGTAGGTTACATGGTCAGCACAGCATTGTGGGCCAAAAGGGCCTGTAATGTGCTGTAGATTTTCAATGTTTCTGTGCTTAACAGCTGTGGCTCTGTGACACACTTAAACCTCAGCAAATTTCTCCCAATAGCTGGTGAGTGCTTCTCTCCTCAAAAAACACCTCAAAATCTGCCTCCTAGCACCGTCCCTGTGTGGTTTTGACAAATTTCAAAGTAAGGTTATAATCAAAGTACATATATGTCACCATATACAACCCTGAGATTAATTTCCTGGTGGGCACTTACAGGAAAGTAAAAATAACTAAATAGCATTTCTGAGAAACTACATGAAAACACTAATAAATAAAAATAACCAATGTGTATAAGAAAATAAATTATGAAAATAAAAATAATAAATAGACAGGTAGATAGTTAGACAGATAGAGAGATACATAGATAGATGGAAAGATAGATAGTAAGATAGATAGTTAGATAATAGACAATAGACAATAGGTGCAAAAGTAGGCCATTCAGCCCTTCGAGCCAGCACCACCATTCACTGTGATCATGGCTGATCATCCACAATCAGTACCATTTTCCTGCCTTCTCCCCATATCCCTTCACTCCGCTATCTTTAAGAGCTCTATCTAACTCTTTCTTGAAAGAATCCAGAGAATTGGCCTCCACTGCCTTCTGAGGCAGAGCATTCCACAGAACCACAGCCCTCTGTGTGAAAAAATTTTTCCTCAACTCTGTTCTAAATTGTCTACCCCTTATTCTTAAACCGTGGCCTTTGGTTCTGGACTCTCCCAACATCAGGAACATGTTTCCTGCCTCTAGCGTGTCCAATCCCTTAATAATCTTGTATGTTTCAATCAGATCCCCTCTCATCCTTCTAAATTCCGGTGTATACAACCCCAGTCGCTCCAATCTTTCAACATATGACAGTCCCTCCATCCCAGGAATTAACCTCGTGAACCTACGCTGCACTCCCTCAATAGCAAGAATGTCCTTCCTCAAATTTGGAGACCAAAACTGTACACAATATTCCAGATGTGGTCTCACCAGGGCCCTGTACAACTGCAGAAGGACCTCTTTGCTCCTATACTCAATTCCCCTTGTTACGAAGGCCAGCATGCCATTAGCTTTCTTCACTGCCTGCTGTACCTGCATGCTTACTTTCAGTGACTGATGAACAAGGGCACCTAGATCTCGTTGTACTTCCCCTTTTCCTAACTTGACACCATTCAGATAGTAATCTGCCTTCCTGTTATTGCCACCAAAGTGAATAACCTCACATTTATCCACATTAAACTGCATCTGCCATGCGTCTGCCCACTCACCCAACCTGTCCAAGTCACCCTGCATTCTCATAACATCCTCCTCACATTTCACAATGCCGCCCAGCTTTGTATCATCTGCAAATTTGCTAATGTTACTTTTAATCCCTTCATCTAAATCATTAATGTATATTGTAAATAGCTGATTAATTAAACAGATAAATAGATAGATAGGTAGATAGAAAGATAGAAAGGTAGTTAGATAGAAAAATAGATTGATAGATAGATAGACAGACAGACAGACCGACAGACAGAAAGGTAGCTAGATAGATAGAAAAATGTATCGATAGACAGTTAGACAGATAGATAGAAAGATAGACTGATAAATAAATGGATAGAGAAAGAGATAGATAGAAAGATAGCTACATAGACAGATGGAGAGATAGATAGCTAGATTGTTAGATAATTAGACAGATAAATAGACAGATAGATAGGCAGACTGACAGATAGATAAAGCTGAGAACATGAGTTGTAGAGTCCTTGAAAGTGTGTCTGTAGGTTGAGAAATAGTTCAGTATTGGTTGAGTGCAGCTATCCATGCCTGTTCAGGAGCCTGAAGGTTGTCAAGTAATATCTATTCCTGTATCAGCCAGTGCAAAATACCAAGCTCAGGATGCAGCCACGAATCGTCAAACACCGCGGTGAACATGCAGCCGTAAGGCACTGAGTGATGCTCTGCTGAGTTAAAAGTGCTGTGACAATGCAAGGTGCTAGTATTTCTTGCAGCCCGAGGCTTTGCTTTACATCTGGTGCAGGAGCGACGGAGGGTTTCGCTACCACACGTAGCAAATCATTGTGCCCCACGTTCAGCCTAAGGGTGTGTGTGTGTGTGTGAGTGTGTGAGTGTGTGAGTGTATGTGTGTGTGTGCAACACCTGCCTGCAGCATTGCAAAATGCTCTAAATAGACTCAGTCACCAAAGGTTATGCACTCTGCCTTCCTGTCTAATCTCACTCCAAATAAAGTTTCAAACCATGTACCCCTGCCGTCTAACAGAGCCCACTTCCACCTCCGTAACTAGCCCCCCCCCCAATTCATTCCCGGGACAACCCCCTTTAATTCAGCTCCTCAGCAGGGTGAATTCTGCAGGTATAAAGCGTTAATCAAGCCATTTATAGACTAAAAATAAGCTGTATTCGTCACATACATATTAAAAACCGACAGTGAACTGCATCTTTTCCATCAATGACCAACACAGTGCGAATGTGCTGGGGGCAGCCCGCAAGTGTCGCCGTGCTTCTGACCCCATCGTAGCACGCCCACAACTTACTAAACTGTAATTTATTTACCTGTATGTCTTTTTTTTTTGGAATGTTGGAGGAAACCGATCCACCCGGAGGAAACCCACGTGGTCACGGGGAGAACGTACAAGCTCCTTACAGGTAGCAGCAGGAACTGAACCTGGCGCTGTACAGCCTTCCAGCCCACAATGTTGTGCCGACCGTTTAACCTACTCCAAGATCAATCTAACCTTCCCCTCCCAGTTAGCCCTCTTAGAGTATTGTGTTCAGTTCCGATCACTTTGTAAGGGGTTTCTTCTTGTATGTTACTGCGCATGTTAATTAAAATGGCTTCTTTGTTATGTTAGATGCTGAGAAAGTCTCCAGCTAGCAGTTTGCTTGGGTTATATTATAGATAACAGAGCAAATGAACCAATGGGTGTCCATGTTATTCTTTCTTGGGTTGATATGCTGTTTCATATGGCTGGGAAACGGGAGGTTTTGGTGGGGAATTGGAGGAGAGACCGTGAGAATGACGGACGTGCTGGGAGCACTCTGGTGGATCACTCCGGGTGGTCCTGAGCTGCGAGATGAGGGGGTCGGAGTGGATCGCAGGGGGAAGAAAGAAGGTCCTGAGCTCCAACTGTGTGTGCACGAAGAAATTGGACTTTGATAACTCTGGCGCCTTTTTTTTCATGCCCTTTTGTATTGTATCTCTATTAATCTCATAGTCCTAGTATGATTTATAAAGTGTAATTTGTAAAACGTACATTGTGTGCTGGCTGATGATTGGTGTTTGAAGCCGAATCAGGTGCCATTTGCGCAGCAACCGACGTAAGCGGGAGACAAGGTTGGGCTGCGGACGGGGTTTCCCCGAGATAAATACGAGCCAATATAGCTGAGCGTTACAACTTCGTTATAAGAACATGAGAAATAGGAGCAGGAGTCGGTCAACTGGCCTGTCGAGCCTTCCCCGCCATTCAATAAGATCATGGCTGATCTGACCATGGACTCATCTCCACCTGCCTGCCTTTTCCCCATAACCCCTAATTCCCCTACTATGCAAAGATCTATCCAACCTTGTCTTAAATATATTCACTGAGGTAGCCTCCACTGCTTCATTAGGTAGAGAATTCCACAGATAAGTGTACAATATGTTTATAGGAATGTACAAACTCCCTACAGGCAGGGGCAGGAATTGAACCCAGGTCACTGGTGCAATAATAGCGTTACAATAGACTCTGCTGCTGTCCCACCACAATGTTTAATGCTACACAGAGATAAAGCACAATCACTATTATGTGCTGTTTCGCATGATGTGGGCAATCATGATCTCTCACCAAGATTGTTCTTGGCAAATTTTTCTACAGAAGTGGTTTGCCATTGCTTTCTTCTGGGCAATGTCTTCACCAGACGGGTGACCACAGCCATTATCAATCAGCACATCACACAAACTAATCTTCCGTCCTTGGACTCACTTTACACCACACATTATCGGAGCAGTGCTGCCAGGATAATCAAGGACATGACCCACCCAGCCAACACACTTTTCATCCCTCTTTCCTCCGGGAGAAGGCTCAGGAGCTTGAGGACTTGTACGGCCAGATTTGGGAACAGCTTCTTTCCAACTGTGATAAGACTGCTGAACGGATCCTGACCCGGATCTGGGCCGTACCCTCCAAATATCCGGACCTGCCTCTCAGTTTTTTTTGCACTACCTTACTTTCCATTTTTCTATTTTCTATTTATGATTTATAATTTAAATTTTTAATATTTACTATCGATTTGTAATCCAGGGAGCGGGAAGCACAGAATCAAATGTCGCTGTGATGATTGTACGTTCTAGTATCAATTGTTTGGTGACAATAACGTATAAAGTATACCATTCAGAGATTGTCTGCCTGGCATCAGTGGTCACATAACCAGGATTTGTGATCTGCACCGGCTGCTCATATGACCATCCACCACCTGCTCCCATGGTTTCATGTGACCCTGATCGGGGGCTAAGCAGGTGCTACACCTTGCTCAGGGGTGACCTGCAGGCTAGCGGAGGGAAGGAGCACCTTACACCTCCTTTGGTAGAGACATGTCTCCACCCCGCCGCTCCAAAAAGGACACTAGGCTCTACATAAGGTGGGTGATGGGAAATAATGAAGTAGTGGTGGAGCTAGTGGGTGGAGGTGTTGATCAGCCTTACTGCTTGGGGAAAGGAACTGTTTTTGGATCTGGTGGTCCTGGCACGGATGCTCCGTAGCCTCCTCTCACGGTAGAGTAGCAGCTAGCGTGACTCTATTACAGCTCAGAATGTTCTGGAGTTTGGAGCCATTCCGTAAGGAGCCTCTGCACGTCTTCCCCGCAGAATGCACAGTTTTTCTCCGAGTCCTCTAATTTCCCTCCCACGGTCTGAAGACCTACCAGGAAGGCTAATTCCTCATTGTAGGTTGTCCTGTGATTAGGTTAAAGTTGGTCAATTGTGCTTGTCAGGGGTTGCTAGGGTGACCCGGCTCAAAGGACCTACTCCGCACAGTATTGTGAAATTAATTAATTAATGACGGCAGTGGGACAAACGGTCCAGGAGCAGGGTGCGTGGGATCCTTCCTGATGTTACTGGCCCTTTTCCGTCACCTTTCTGTATAGATGTCCTTGATAGCGGGTACGCTGGTACTGATGATGTGCTGGGCAGCTTCGACTACCGGTCGGGTTAATTGTCACTGACGTATGTTGTGACATGGCGTGGATGGATGGCCACAGGACAAGCCCATGAGATCTTTGACATCCGCAGTCCAACTTCTAATCCTCAAGAAAGAGCCTCAAATTCTCCCTTTGAGCACACGTTGTCCAGAGTTGGGAGTTGAATCCACAAGGTTCATGACTGAGAGTCAGGGTGGAATTCATGGAGACAGAATTGACATTAAGGAACACCATTTCTTTGAACAAAAAAAAAATTATTTATTTAAAAACACAGCATGGAGCAGGCATTTCTGGCTCAATGAGCCATGCTATCCAGCAACCCAGCAGTCCTGAAGATAGATCTCGGCCCAAAACATCGACTATCTGTCCTTTTCCACGGATGCTGCCTGGCCTGCTGAGTTCCTCCAGCATTTTGTGTGTTGCACTGGATTTCCAGCATCTGCAGATTTAACACCAGTCTAATCACAGGTCAATTTCCAATGACCAGTTAGCCCACTAATTTCAAGTTTAATTGTCATTCAACCATATATGAATACCAATGAACACTGCCAAACAAAACACCGTTACTCCAGGACCAAGGTACAAAACCCAGTACCAACAGTCATGCACAACACAAAGCACACATAGCATATAGAAACATAGAAACATAGAAAATAGGTGCAGGAGTAGGCCATTCGGCCCTTCGAGCCTGCACCGCCATTTATTATGATCATGGCTGATCATCCAACTCAGAACCCTGCCCCAGCCTTCCCTCCATACCCCCTGATCCCCGTAGCCACAAGGGCCATATCTAACTCCCTCTTAAATATAGCCAATGAACTGGCCTCAACTGTTTACTGTGGCAGAGAATTCCACAGATTCACCACTCTCTGTGTGAAGAAGTTTTTCCTAATCTCAGTCCTGCTATGAAATAGCAGTTTGTCTTTGGAATCTGGGGGGAAACCAGAGCACCTGGAGCACCCTGATGGCATGAACATTGACTTCTCTAACTTCTGCTAATGCCTCACCTCCCCCTCGTACCCCATCCGTTATTTATTTATATACACACATTCTTTCTCTCTCTCTCTTCCCTTTTTCTCCCTCTGTCCCACTGACTATACCCCCCTTTTCCTTCTCCCTGGGCCTCCTGTCCCATGATCCTCTCATATCCCTTTTGCCAATCACCTGTCCAGCTCTTGGCTCCATCCCTCCCCCTCCTGTCTTCTCCTATCATTTTGGATCTCCCCCTCCCCCTCCCACTTTCAAATCTCTTACTAGCTCTTCCTTCAGTTAGTCCTGACGAAGGGTCTCGGCCCAAAACATCGACTGTACCTCTTCCTAGAGATGCTGCCTGGCCTGCTGCGTTCGCCAGCAATTTTGATGTGTGTTGCTTGAATTTCCAGCATCTGCAGAATTCCTCGTGTTTGCACCCGGAGGAAATGCAGGTGGCAGTGGGAAGAACATACAAACTCCTTACAGACAGCACCGGAAATGAACTCCAAACTCCATTGTCTGATCCAATGCTGAAAGTATCTAAAGCAAGGTGGTACTGCTGGGGCTTTATAAGGCAATGGTCAGACCACAAGTGGAGAATGTTGGGCAGATTCAGGCCCTTTATCTCAGAAAAGTTATGCTGGAATTGGAGAGGGTCTAGAGGAGGTTCACAAGAATTATCCCAAGAATTAAGTGGTTAACATATGAGGAGCTTTTGATGGCTCTGGGCCTGTACTTGCTGGGGTGCAAAAGACTGGTGGAGGATCTCATTGAAACCTATCGAATATTGAAAGGCCTAGACAGAGTGGTCACTGGAGAGGATGGGAGAGTCTAGGACCAGAGGGCACCCTCAGAACAGAGTGACGTCCATTTAGAACAGAGATGAGGATCATTTTCTTTAGCCAGAAGGTGGTGAATCTGTGGAATTCATTGCCACAGACAGTCACCAAGTCATTGTGTATATTTAAAGCAGAGGTTGATAGGTTCTTGGTTAGTCAGGGCATCAATAGTTACAGGGAGAAGGCAGGAGAATGGGGTTGAGAGGGATATTAAATCAGCTACGGTAGAACGGACTCGACGGGCCGAATGACCTAATTCTGGTCCAATGCCTTATGGCCTTAAGATAATGGGAAGGGGCGCCACTCTGAATCAATAACTTCTTTGCCACCTGACTGATTCTTGTGTGTCGGTGTCACTTTAAGACAAGTTTCATATTCGCCTGTGGTGGGAGGGAGAGAGAAAGGCTTTTGCACACGCCCACGGCACCCAGAGCGCTTGGTAAAGGAGAAACTGCAGATACGGGCAAACTAACGGAGACGTAGGCAGGGAATTGTGTTTTCTTTAAAAAGTTTTAAAAATGATGAAGAAACAGTTTAATCGGATGTTACAGCTGGCAAACCATACCGCAGGAAGGTAAGAGTAAAAGGATCTGCATAATGTCGTTTTGAACGCCTTTGACAATTGCTTTTTGCAGTACTCGATTAAGGAAGTTACAGTCTTGCTGGCTGATTTGACCGCTCTTCGGTTAACATTAAAAAGCAGGGAGATCCTCCCGCCGGGTCGTAAATGCCTTAAATGATGCACTGACTGGACACATCTGGGAGATGGGTGGCCGCTGGAGAATGTAGGCATGTGCCGTTTCCAGTTTTTTTTTAAATCTTCAACGCACGATCATAACCCAGAAATGTGCTCGCAAACGCGACCCCTCGTTCTCTCCTGGTCTCCCCCCCCCCCCCACTCCTTTGTGCAATGCTCCTACTAAGCAGCTGGTCTTGGGGTTGAACCAGAAACCAGAATGGTATTTAATATCCCCGGCATACGTCGTGAAATATGCGAACTTTGCGGCAGCAATACGTGATAATGGAGAGAAAAAAATAGAATTATGGTAAATATATAATAGTTAAAAAAAAAGTAGTACAAAAAATTAGGAAATAAGAAAGAAGAGAGGTGGTGTTCATGGGTTCGATGTCCATTCAGAAATCTGATGGCAGAGGGGAAGAAGCTGTTCCTGAATCGTTCAGTGTGTGTACCTTCAGGCTTCTGTCTCTCCTTCCTGGTGGTAGCAACGAGAAGAGGGCATGTCCTGGGTAGTGGGGGTACTTAATGATGGACGCCGCCTTTCTGAGAAAGATGTCTTGGATTCTCCGGATTTTTGGAGAGAACTTCCACACTGAGTATTAGTCATCTCCGGCAGGACGGAATCGAACCACCCAGTACGCATTACCGCTGCCAAGTCCCTCAACACACTGACAAGGTGAAAAAATACCTTGTACCACAACCTGGAGGTGCTGGCCGCATAACTACCGAGGCAGCGACGCCAGGTGAGATTTTGGTATTCGGGGGGACTCACCCAGCAGGGAGTCTCGGTGCTGTAAATTTACCAGTCTGGCAGCCGGAGTTCTAATCCGCGACAGATGCTGGGGGATTCAAATGTAAGAAATTAAATAAATCTTGTATTTCTTTTTTTTTTAAAACTGAGGCGAGACTTAGTAACAGTGACTATTAAGCTACTGAAATCAGAGGGGAGATCAGCCCCGTGATTAGGCTAGGGTTACATCAGTGGATTGCTCGGCGGCGCGGCTCCAGGGGCCGGAAGGGTCTGTACCACGTTGTATCTCAAAAAGGCCCAATCGATAATCACGGGCACCGTAGAGCGACTGCGCTAACCTCTATGCTACCGTGCCAGTCACACGGTGCGCGAAAGGTGATGATGTCCATGTGCGGCTCACATCTCCTGTATCTGTCAAAGGTTCTTGACACACTCAATGTAAATGTATCCAATTAGATTGGGAGCACGAATGTCTGTTATTAAATCTTCACCCTATTCCTGTGTGTGTGTGTGTGTGTGTGTGTGTGTGTGTGTGTGTGTGTGTGTGCGCGCACGCGCGCACCACCTGAGTTTAAAGAATCTTTGCCTAAACGGAAAATTAAGGAACCACTGTGGAATATATATTGCTTTCCTTCTAATTCTTGCATCTTTTAGATGATGATATTGAAAGTGTCCAACATATCTGTTTGAATTCTATGACTCTTAACACATACTTCAACTGTTTTCATGAAATGTTCTTGGTTTCATCATATTGGAACAAGAGGCCAGAGTTTCTGTGAGATTGAGGAAGTGTGTATTCATTCTTAACAAGATGCAAAGCTACTGTAATGTCCCTGCAATGCACACAAAATGCTGGTGAACGCAGCAGGCCAGGCAGCATCTATAGGATGAGGTACAGTCGACGTTTCAGGCTGAGACCCTTCGTCAGGACTAACTGAAGGAAGAGCTAGTAAGAGATTTGAAAGTGGGAGGGGGAGGGGGAGATCCAAAATGATAGGAGAAGACAGGAGGGGGAGGGATGGAGCCAAGAGCTGGACAGGTGATTGGCAAAAGGGATACAAGGCTGGAGAAGGGGGAGGATCATGGAACGGGATGCCTAGGGGGAAAGAAGTGGGGAGGGGAGCCCAGAGGAAGATAGAGAGCAGGCAAGGAGTGATTGTGAGAGGGACAGAGAGAGAAAAAAGATAGAGAGTAAAGGGGGGGGGGAATAATAAATAAATGAATAAATAAATAAATAAGGGATGGGGTAAGAAGAAGAGGAGGGGCATTAACGGAAGTTAGAGAAATCAATGTTGAATGTCCCTGTCTGTCTCTCTTCCTCTTCTTGGGCCCTTTGCTCCCAGTGGAGCATAGACCACTGATGATTTCCCATCTCCATTGTCCAAAGTCGATGGTATGGTTGGAGTTCATCAATGTCTCTGCAATCCATTTTATCCACGGTATAGGCGATTGGCCTGTACATCTTCACCAGAGCCCTGTTGCCCTGCCTTACCCGATTCCACCACTTCAGTTCCAAGTTCCTGGGTGTCAATATCTCTGAGGTCCTAACCTGGACCCAATGTATCGATGTAGCTAAAAATAAGGCAAGACCACAGCCATATTTCATTAGGAGTTTGAGGAGATTTGATATGTTACCAAACATACTCACAAATTTCTACAGATGTACCATGAACAGCATTCTGACTGGCCGCATCACTGCCTGGTTTCGGGGGTACTGTACAGGATCGAAGTAAGCTGCAGAGAGTTGTAAACTCAGTCAGCTCCATCATGGGCACCAGCCTCCATAGTACCCAGGACATCTTCAAGGAGCAATCCCTCAAAAAGGTGGCATCCATTGTTAAGGACCCCCATCACCCCCTCTTCTCATTGCTACCACCAGGGAGGAGGTGCAGGAGCATGAAGACACACACTCTGCGATTCAGGAACAGCTTCTTTCCCTCTGCCATCCAATCCCTGAATGGACATTCAACCCATGAACACAACCTCACTACTTTTTAATTTCTATTTTTGTACTACTTATTTAATTTAACTATTATATTTATATGTAGTGCAAAAATAGAAACAATATTTATATAAAGTGGATGACTTTGCATTTACCAACATCGTATTTCATCTGCCAGACCCTTGTCCACTGACTTAACCTATCCATGTCTCTCTGTAGATTCTCCTCATCCCCTGCACAATATGCTCTTCCATTCAGTTTAGCTTCATGAGCAAACTTACAGAAGATACACTACACATACATGGTAATGTTACAGCTACATAGGACCCTGGTCAGGCCCCTCTGGTAATGGTACAGCTATATAGCTATATAGGACCCTGGTCAGACCCCACTTGGAGTACTGTGCTCAGTTCTGGTCACCTCACTACAGGAAGAATGTGGAAACTATAGAAAGGTTGCAGAGGAGATTTACAAGGATGCTGCCTGGATTGGGGAGCATGCCTTATGAGAATAGGTTGAGTGAACTCGGCCCTTTCTCCCTGGAGCGACGGAGGATGAGAGGTGACCTGATAGAGGCGTATAAGATGATGAGAGGCATTGATCTTGTGGATAGTCAGAGGCTTTTTCCCAGGGCTGAAATGGCTAGCAAGAGAGGGCACAGTTTTAAGGTGCTTGGAAGTAGGTACAGAGGAGATGTCAGGAGCAAGTTTTTTACGCAGAGAGTGGTGAGTGCGTGGAGTGGGCTGCCGGTGATGGTGGTGGAGGCGGATATGATAGGGTCTTTTAAGAGACTCCTGTACAGGTATATGGAGCTCAGAAAAATAGAGGGCTACGGGTAACCCTAGGTAATTTCTAAGGTAAGGACATGTTTGGCACAGCTTTGTGGGCTGAAGGACCTGTATTGTGCTGTAGGTTTTCTCTGTTTCTCTATTCCGTAATTCAGATTTTTGCTCTATTATTATGTATTACATTGAACTGCTGCCGCAGATACAACAAATTTCACGACATATACCGGTGATATTAAACCTGATTCTGATGCACAACAAGGTCTTTGAGAGGTTGTCTCTCTCTCTCTCTCTCTCTCTCTGACTTACAAAAAAGATCCCTTAGCCATCAGCTGAAAGCAGAAAAGAGGCCCTTGGCCAGCACTTACTCTTCAGCCAAATGCAATTGTTATCACATTGCTTTTGTTTGAGTTCGCTGAGTACACATTGTGTTCGCAGAAGTGTCACCCCTTGCACAGTGGGAGGGCAGATCAATAACTTGATGTTACAGTCTGCAGTGTTGGCATCTATAGAAATGAATAGGTAGTCGAATTTTCGGGCCGAGACCCTTCTTCAGGACTGAGAAGGAAAGAGAAAGATGCCAGAGTAAAAAGGTGGAGTGGGGAAGTGAAAGGAAGATAGCTGGAAGGAGATGGGTGGGAAAGGTCAGGGACTGGAGAAGAAGGAATCTGATAGGAAAGGAGAGTGGACTATAGGAGAAAGGGAAGGAGGAGGGGGCGAAAGGGGAAACAGTGGACAGGTGAGAAGAAGTAAAAGTTCAGCAAATGGGGGGGGGTGGAATTTACATAATAATTTTCACAAATTCCTGTCATCTCAGACCTACCACAGTGTGCACAGTATGCAATGCTATTACAGCTCGGGGGTGTCGGAGTCCCGCGCTCAGTCCTGGCGTCCTCTATAAGGAGCGTGTACGTCCTCCCCGTGGAACGCGTGCGTTTCCTCCGGTGCTGCAGTCCACTTCCCCCCCCCCCGCCCCACTCAGTTAGCGGTTGGTAGGCTAATTGGTCATTGTAAATTGTCCTGTGATTAGGCTCGGGTTAAGTAGGTGGGTTATGGGGCAACACGGCACAAAGGGCCAGAAGGGCCTGTTCAGCACTGAATCGCTAAAAAATTAAAAAATAAAATGTATTTTAATTATTTTACATTTAGATACAGCCCTTCCAACCTTTGATCCGTGCCACCCAGCAAACTCCAATTTAACTCTAGCCATATTGACAGGACAATTTACAATGACTGATTAACCTATCACCTGGACGTTTTTGGACTGTGGGAGGAAACCAGAGCACCCGGAGGAAACCCACGTGGTCATGGGGAGAACGTACAAACTCCTTACAGACAGTGGCGGGACTTGAACCCGGGCCGCTGGTACTGTAAAGCCCCGTGTTAACCACGACACTCCAGTCCATTTCATCTTCAAGTCTTCCCAATTTCAGCAGACCCATCTTCACCATTTTTTTTGAGATCATTGCCGGCAGAAGGATGTCTGGTGTGTGACAAAGTTGCTAAATGGCATCTTGGTGCGGTCACCAGCGACTTGAATCATATCCCTCCCAGCTCAGCCCTGTGAACTGTAGAACGCTGCTCTCACTATGACACGAGAGGAATCACTCCACTGCCTCTTGGTCTGATGTGGTGCTTGACTCTGAGCCTGGAGTTTGTTCTGGGTGCAGAGGATCCCAAACGTTAAATGATTTCGGATGTCCCCAAAGTCCCTCCTTAATTAGCTTTCAGCCATTTTCACTGTCTATTGGCAGATCCCTAAATTTTCCCCACACAGCATATTCCAGACATCTTAGCTGCCCTTTCTTTTATCTGCGACATTCTCCCTCAGGGATTCAACAAGTTTCTGAAACAAAGTCAAACTCGACAGGGATACACAAATAATGTCTTCCTAAAGCACAGCTGCCTGTGCCTGACCCGTGTCCCTCTCTTCTCGCTCCTACCGTTGGGCGCAAGGTTCTGGAGCCCTGACCAGCTGCATTTGCCTCACTTTTGAGGTCTCTGCACTTCCTGCTCTGTGTGTTATTTGTTCATATCTTTATTGTTTGCACGATTCGTTTTATTTTGCAATTTGGATGTTTGACAGTCTTTGTAATGTGGGTTTTTTTATTTGATTCTGTTGCATTTTTTTCATAATCAGGTTTATCATCACCAGCATGTGTCATGAAATTTGTTAACTTAGCAGCAGCAGTTCAAAGCAATATGTAATATAGAAGAAAAAATACAAAATAATAATAATTACAGTATATATATATAGAATAGATTAAAAATCGTGCAAAAAAAACCAGAAATATATATTTAAAAAGTGAGGTAGTCTCCAAGGGTTCAATGTCCATTTAGGAATTGGATGGCAGAGGGGAAGAAGCTGTTCCTGAATCGCTGAGTGAGTGCCTTCAGGCTTCTGTACCTCCTACCTGATGGTAACAGTTGAGTGAAGGGCATGCCCTGGGCGCTGGAGGGTCCTTAATAATGGACGCTGCCTTTCTGAGACACCGCTCCCTGAAGATGTCCTAGGTACTTTGTACCCAAGATGGAGCCGACTAAATTTACAACCCTCTGCAGCTTCTTTCGGTCCTGTGCATTAGCCCCACACCCCCATACCAGACAGTGATGCAGCCTGTCAGAATGCTCTCCACGCTACATCTATAGAAGCTTTTGAGTGTATTTGTTGACATGCCAGATCTCTTCAAATTCCTAATGAAGTATAGACGCTGTCTTGCCTTCTTCATAACTGCATTGATCTGTTGGGAGCAGATTAGATCCTCAGAGATCTTGACACCCAGGAACTTGGGACTGCTCACTCTCTCCTTGTGTAGCTGCATTCAAGAAGATGAATCTCAAGGTTGGATATGCTATACATACTTCGTTAATAAATGTACTTTGAAATTAACGTCAGGATCCTGGACAAGAGAAAATCTGCAGATGCTAGAACTCCGAGCAACACACACAAAATGCTGGAGGAACCCAGCAGGCCAGGCGGCATCCATGGAGAAAAGTACAGTCGACGTTTCAGCTTGTACTTTTATCGACTGTACTTTATTCCCCATAGATGCTGCCTGGCCTGCTGAGTTCCTCCAGCATTGATTTTGTGTGCGCGTGTGCGCTTGTGTGTGTGCGCGTGCGCGCGTGTGTGTGTGTGTGTGTGTGTGTGTGTGTGTGTGTGTGTGTGTATATATCAGGATCCTGGTACCAATCCCAACCATTTTCGAAGTTCAAAGTAAATTTATTTAAGTTCGAAGTACGCATATGTCACCATGTACTGTACTACCCTGAGATTCATTTTCTTGCCAGCATTCACAGGAAAAATAAATGAATAAAGTAGAATTTGTGAAAAACTATAAATAAGGAAGTCTGACGAACAACCAATGTGCAAAAGAAGACAAATCATGCAAATAATATAAACAACTAAAATACTGAGTTGTAGTAAGCCTAAAGGTTGTGGTATCAGTTTAACATTGAGGTGAGTGAAATTATCCAAGATGGTTCCTTGAACGGATTCCATGGTTGTCTTTTTTTCATGGCAGTCTGTGGAAAGATGAATCTCGGGGGTGTATATTGCATGCATGCTTTGATCCTGATGGTTGAGGGGTAGTAACTTTCCTGAACCCGGTGGAGTGGGACCTGAGGCTCCTGTAACGCCTGCCCGATGGCAGCGGCGAGAAGAGAACTTGGCTTGGATGGTGGGGGTCCTTGATGATGGATACTACTTTCTTGTGACAGCACCCCTTGTAAATTTGTTCAATGATGGGGAGGGATTATCTCCTGCTGAAGGATGGAACAGTTTGGCAGCACCCTAGACTGTAATTACGTTTATTTTCCATGCTGTTTTAGAGAGAGAAATTCTCTTTTTCTCCTGTCAATTTCTACAATATTATGCCGTAAAATCCACAGACTATTAAAATCAAGTTCTGAATTGAATGCTCTTAGTTATTGTAACATCCCTATAGCAAGGAGCCCAGGACAGCCATTTGCTGTCGAGCAAACACAAGGAATTCTGCAGATGCTGGAAATTCAAGCAACACACATCAAAGTTGCTGGTGAAGGCAGCAGGCCAGGCAGCATCTCTAGGAAGAGGTACAGTCGACGTTTCGGGCCGAGACCCTTCATCAGGACTTTGCTGTCAAGGTTGGGTAGATTTTTGCATAGCAGGGGAGTTGAGGGTTATGGGGAAAAGGCAGGTAGGTGGAGATGTGCCCACGGCCAGATCAGCCACGATCTTATTGAATGGTGGAGCAGGCTCGACGGGCCAGATGGCCGACTCCTGCTCCTATTTCTTGTGCTCTAACCATCTAACCTTAGGTTCACTACATCTTTCATGAGAGTCCACCAAGTTCACAGGAACCATCAACTGCACCAAACGTGTTTAATTCTCTCCGTGTTAACATCCGCTCCCTTCAGGTTCTCCCGCTCCTGGGCCGATTTACAGTGCGAGGTTAACCCGCTGCTCTGCACGTCTTTGGGAAGCAGGAGGAGACTGGAGCACTCCCGAGGTCGTGCAGACTCCGCATAGACAGCACGGGAGGAGAGGATTGGAATCCTGTGACTCCGTTCCACAATCCATTCTCTTTCAGGGGAAGCACGGTAGCGTAGGGGTTAGCACAACGCTTTACAGTTCCAGCGACCCGGGTTCAATTCCCGCCACTGTCTGTAAGGAGTTTGTACGTTCTCCCTGTGACCACGTGGAGTGCCCCGGTTTCCTCACAGAGTCCAAATACATGCTGGTTGGTAGGTTAATTGATCATTGTAAATTGCCCCATGATTAGGCTGGGGTTAAGTCGGGGGATTGCTGGACAGCACGGCTCGGAGGGTCAGAAGGGCCTATTCAGCACTGTATCTCAATAAATAATGTTGATTCTGAATATTGTCATTGGATACCAAAACAATGCAGTGTGATTTCCTCGTGATATCAGACCAAACCTCAACTGAATTGAAATCCAGACAGATTTGTCTGTTTACTCTGGAAGTTTGGAAGCTGAGGAAAGAATTTTTGTAAGTGACTTAAATAGGGTAGACAATCAAATCAGAGTCTACTTCTAGAGGGGGAGAGGGGGATAACTTAAAGGAGATGTGAGGGACATTATTTTTTTACACAGATCGTAGTGGGTGCCTGGTGGAGGCGAACACGATAACATTGGGATTGGTTTACTTTTGGCACTGAGGAGTGCGGTAAAACAACGGGACTTGAGAACACAGGGTCCATAATTCACTGAAAGTGGCATCACAAGTAGATGGGGTCGTGAAGAAAGCTTTTGGCACATTGGCCTTCATAAGTCAAAGTACTGATTGCAGGAGATGGGATGTTATGCTGAAGTTGTATGAAAAGTTGGTGAGGCCTAATTTGGAGTATTGTGTACAGTTTTGGTCTCCTACCTACAGGAAAGATGTGCAGAGAAAATTTACAAGGGTGTTACCAGCTCTAGATGACCTGAGTTATAAGGAAAGATTGAATAGGTTAGGACTTTGTTCCTTGGAATTTAGAAGATTAAGAGGAGGTTTGGTAGAAGTATGTAAAACTATGAGCAGTATAGATAGGTTAAGTGTAAGCAGGCTTTTTCCACTGTGGTTGGGTGGGACTACAACCAGAGGTCATGGGTTAAGGGTGAAAAGTGAAAAAAGTTTAAGGGGAACATGGAGGGGAAACTTCTTCACTCACAGGGTCATGAGAGTGTGGAATCAGTTGCCAGCACAAGTGGTGGATGCCATTTGGATTTGAATGTTTAAGAGAAGTTTGGATGGGTACATGGATGGTAGAGGTGCAGAGGACTACGGTCCTGGTGCAGGTCGATGGGAGTAGGCAGTTCAAAGGGGTTGGCATGGACTAGATGGGCCGAAGAGCCTGTTTCTGTGCTGTACTTTTCTATGAGTCCTGAGATACAGTTAAGAGCTTGCCTTCCATACTGTTCATACAAATCAGATCACAGTTAGAACAAGGTAAAACAATAACAATGCAGAATTATGTGTAACAGGTACAGAGAAAGTGCAGAGCTGGTACACAATCGAGTGCAAGTTCATAACGAGGTAGATTGTGAGGTCAAGGTCTGAGTTGAGCTGGGGAGCTGGAGAGGCGAGACCTCTGCTCTACCAGCTGTGCTGTGTGCTAACCTGAAACTGCAATGTGACTCACTCAAGGTGGACTCCAGAAATTAGATTCTGCCGAGGCATTTTAATACTTGAAAGTGGAAGCTTTTAAGTTCTGCGTGGCGCGGAGAATATTACACCTAACGACTATTGAAAGGTCTAGATAGAGTGAATGTTGAGAGGATGTTTTCTGTGGTGGTGGAGTCTAGGACCAGAGTGCACAGCTTCAGAATAGAACAGAGATGAGGAGGAGTTTCTTTAGCCAGAGGGTGGTGAATCTGTGGAATTCATTGCCACAGACAGCTGTGGAGGCCAAGTCATTGGGTATATTTAAAGAGGAGATTGAAGGGTTCTTGGTTGAGGAGAAGGCTGGAGATTAGGGTTAATTATCTCTCTCTCTCTCATGAAAATGAGACAAGGATAATAAATTGTCACGGTGGCCATTGACAGAACTGGACCCAGGAGTGGAGAAATGGCAGACTTTCCATAAAGAGAGAGAAGCAAGAGGTTATACATTGGAATACCAACAGAGCATTGGAGGCACAACTGAGAAACACTGCGAGACAAATCATTCTCAGCACAAAGACCCCGCGGTGTTCCCTAAACGGGAGTCTGCTTTAACTAATCATAGAGTACGTAAAACCCATGGAAGTCACAATTACCTTCACAAGATTAAACAGAAAGCGCAAGAGCTTAAAGACTCTAGTTAAGACCACAATTCGTAAATATACGTGCTCAACGCTCTACGTCATGTCACAGAGGTCTGCAGGGCCCATGACGAAAATCGTTAATGATAGAATTGGGGAGCAGTGTTGATGGGCCGAGTGGCCTAATTCTATTCCTATGTCTTGTGATCTTCTGAAACACAGAAATGTATCACTCAACAACTTGGTCACTGGCCATGACGGGGTCCAACTTGCAAAGTGAATATCTATTGCGCTTCCTAATTCCCCTCAGGAATGTGCCGGGGGGTGGGTGGGGGGGAGGAGATGAACCTTCATCCTGAAATGGCGTAGTCAATGTGTTAATGGTGCTATCACAGTGCCGCATGATGTCAGAGGGCAAAAGGGCAAGGGGTAAATCAGAGAGGGGTGCTGACTTCCCAGTGTCTGGAGAAGACACAGTCAGTCAGAATGAGCACCGGTGGCCAAAGTACCCCATCAGGGACCTCCACGTTCTTTTGGATGTCTCTCTGTCTGTGTCTCCATCCCCCTCCCTTCCCTCTCGCTGTTTCTCTCTCCACCTCGATCGATCTCTCTCTCCCTCTCCCGCTGTTTCTTTCCCTCTCTCTCGATCTTGCTGTCTCACTGTTTCTCTCTCAGCCCATTGTTGCATATTCAATATTTGAATTGTGTTGTAAATTGTTGTAAACTTTGACAGCTAGGACACAGTGTCCATGGTCAACCCCGACCGACAAAGGCCTCACATTTCATTAAGTTCCCATGATATTAATAGTTTCATAAGCCCAATGCACATCTGCACATTTGTTTCGATTAACAGAAGTAGTTCCTCTTCACTTTTAGAAATTATTCTTTCATATCCATTTTATGTGTCTTAAGTACCATTCGTTACAATACTGTGAATGAACAGTTACCATAATGAAGGCTTTTTTTGTGGACAAAGACAAATGACACCATGAAAACGAAATCCAAATCACTTCTGAGATTCACTACGCTCTGGGTGAAGAACATTGATTGGCCTAATCTAAAATAATAATGAGGCAGCCTACAGAGAATTCATCACCCTGACACAGTGGTGTCAAGAAAACAACCTCTCCCTCAATGTCGCAGAAACGAAGCCACTGGTTGTAGACTACAGGAGGAATGGAGACAGGCTAACCCCTATTGACATCAATGGATCTGGGGTTGAGAGGGTGAACAGCTCGACATACACATCACCGAGGATCTCAGGTGGTCTGTACATACCGGGTGAGTGGTGAAAAAGGCACAATAGCGTCTCTTTCACCTCAGAAGGTTGGAGAAGTTTGGTATGGGCCCCTGGATCCTCAGAAATTCCTACAGGGGCACAATTGAGAGCATCCTGACTGGCTGCATCACTGCCTGGTATGGGAACTGCACCTCCCTTAATCGCAGGACTCTGCAGAGAGTGGTGCGGACAGCCCAGCGCATCTGTAGATGTGAACTTCCCACTATTCAGGACATTTACAAAGCCGGGTGTGTAAAACGGGCCCAAAGGATCATTGGGGACCTGAGTCACCCCAACTTCAAACTGATCCAGCTGCTACAATCTGGGAAACGGTACTGCAGCATAAAAGCCAGGACCAACAGGCTCTGGGACAGCTTCTTCCACCAGGCCATCAGTCTGATTAATTCATGCTGATACAATTGTATTTCTGTGTTATGTTGACTGTCCTGTTGTACGTACTATTTATTACAAATTTCTTCCTTCTCCCGTCTGCGTGAGATGTGGGACATTTGAGAGACTTTGAACTTTTACTGTGCTCGTGGACTTCTTCATCAAGTTATGGTATTGTTGCACTGTTGTAAGTATATGTTATGATTATGTGGTTTTGTCAGTTTTTTCAGTCTTGATCTGTCCTGTGTTTTGTGATATCACACCGGAGGAAATATTGTATCATTTCTTAATGCATGCATTACTAAATGACAATAAAAGAGGACTGCGTGACTTCATAATCTAAAAAGTTACTATAAATTGCATATTTAGACGGAGACATAACGTAAAGGTTTTTACTCCTCCTGTATATGAAGGATGTAAGAAATAAAGTCAAGTCAATTCAGTTCAGTTTCTCTCACAAACCCCTAACTTTGACATGGTGACCCTGGGTTCGTGACATCCCAGCCAGGAGAAATTTATTTTATTCTGAGCTGTAGTGCGGAACAGGCCCCTCCGGCCAAAGAGCCACGCTACCCAGCAGCCCACCTACTTAACCCCAGCCTAATCGCGGGACAATTTACAATGACAGATTAACCTACTAGCTGTACATCTTTGGACTGTGGGAGGAAACCAGGGCACCCAGGAGTAAACCCACACGGAGAGCGTCCAAACCCTTTACAGACAGAAGGGGTGATAGCACTTTGAACTCCGCCACCCCAAGCCATAATAACATCACGCCAACCACAGCTCTACTGTGATGCCCCTGCCTTCCTTGCATTTACCCCGCCAAGCCCTGTAAGGATTTTGTATGTTCCAATGAAAGGTGGAAAGTATAATCGGTTTAACCTCGTTCCTACTGGGTCTTACACAGTGGATTATATCATGTTCTGTCACTTCTGGTGTTTGGTTTTAAGCAAAACTCAAACTATGTCATGAGAACCAACAGCACAAGGGAGAGGAAACAGTCCTTTACTCTCAGCAACACACGCAAAACGCTGGAGGAACTCAGCAGGCCAGGCAGCTTCTATGGAAAAGAGTACGGTCGATGTTTCGACCCGTAATTCCAGCTTGGATTTCCAGCATCTGCAGATTTTCTCTTGTTTGTGATTCAGTCCATTACTCTACAGGCTTTGTACCTCATTCTGTGACACAGATCTACCCCTTAGTAATAGGGAGACACCGAGAGAATCAGAAATTACCTGCAAGTACCTTTTATCGTCTCAGCTGAAGAGCATGTAAATTTACACAAGCTGTGTGTACGCCTACTAGGTTTTTCTGACCCTCCATGAACACTAAAAGAATAGAAAAGTTATTACCCGGGAAAGGAGTCTTTGCTGGCTACGTGTTCCTCAGCGTCCCGATCTAATCTCACGTGTCCGTGGGGTCTTCCACATCCGAAGAGCTGTCGCTCCTTTGCATTTGAAGTTCATAGCTCTTGTAGTGTTCCTCATCAGTTCAAATGATGCTCTTCTGTCCCATTAGCTCCAGGTCGCCTGACCTACCTGGGTCACCACCTTATTCATTCTCGTCCAGGGCTACAATCAGCATTGTTCTACGGTCTCTGCTCTCAACATTGTGCCTTTGTTCTTTTCAACTGGTTCAATCCAGGTGGGTCTAACAATATTACAGATTGCTTCTCCTGCAAACCTGCCACTTTACATAATATATGGCTTCTTGTCTGAGATTGTTCTCCAAATTTAGCACGTCATTGGTTGAAACTCCTTGTATCCGCCTTCAATTGCTCTGATTATGTTATCGCAGAACAAGAATCAGTTCACAAAATGGGGGGGATGCACGGACAGTATCACAAAATGGCTGCTTCCATTCCTGTTCACTAACTTTCATTCTTTCTGGCCATCCATACACTTTATAAGGTGCTGGTCAGATTGCACTTGAGCAATTTTGAAGCCCATATCTAAGAAAAGATATGCTGGCCCTGACGAGGGTCTAGATAAGGTTCACAAGAACGATCCCAGAAACAAAAGGTTTGATGTGTGAGGAGCCTTTAATGTCTGTAGGCTTGGATGGGTGGGTGGACTGGATCTTTTTAAAACCTACAGGGTACTGAAAGGCCTGCATAAAGCGGACGTGGAGAGGCTGTTTCCATTAGTAGAAGGGCCAAAGTAAAGGGATCCCTTTAGAATGGAGATGAGGATGAGTTTTTACAGCCAGCGGATGGCGAATCTGAACCTGTGGAATTTGTTGTCACAGCGGGCTGTGGAAGCCAAGTTACTGGGTGTTGTAGGAGCCATGTATCTGTTCTCTATCTGCATTGTAGTCTATGTTGTGTGTTTATGTTTATTATGGTAATTAGTCACGTGGGTGGGGCGTGGTAGAGGCAAAGAGTTTTAGTTACTTATTCATACTTGTGTCTTTAGTTCAGTTTGAGTTAGAGACAGCCGGAAATGACATCTTTTATGTTGACCACTTAACTTTGCTCAAAACCACTTGATTACGTTTTAAGCAACACACATAAAAGTTGCTGGTGAATGCAACAGGCCAGGCAGCATCTCTAGGAAGAGGTACAGTCGACGTTTCGGGCCGAGACCCTTCGTCAGGACTAACTGAAAGAAGAGATAGTAAGAGATTTGAAAGTGGGAGGGGGAGATCCAAAATGATAGGAGAAGACAGGAGGGGGAGGGATGGAGCCAAGAGCTGGACAGGTGATTGGCAAAGGGGATACGAGAGGATCATGGGACAGGAGGCCTAGGGAGAAAGAAAAGGGGGGGGGAACCAGAGGATGGGCAAGGGGTATAGTCAGAGGGACAGAGGGAGAAAAAGGAGAGAGAGAAAAAGAATGTGTGTATATAAATAAATAACAGATGGGGTACAAGGGGGAGGTGGGGCATTAGCGGAAGTTTGAGAATTCAATGTTCATGCCATCAGGTTGGAGGCTACCCAGACAGAATACGAGGTGTTGTTCCTCCAACCTGAGTGTGGCTTCATCTTTACAGTAGAGGAGGCCATGGATAGACATATCAGAATGGGAATGGGACGTGGAATTAAAATGTGTGGCCACTGGGAGATCCTGCTTTCTCTGGCGGACAGAGCGTAGGTTTGCGTAATTACGTTTCAAATGGCTTAATTACGTTGAAGAAAGCTTAATTACATTTATTACACTAAGACTGTTTATTTTGTTATATCACTGGTATTAGTTCATTAGTTTTATCACTTCAAAGTTGTTCATTTTGCTGGTTTTTCAATAAAGGATCGAATATTTTCTTTGACTTTGAAACCTTATTGTTGGATTTGATTGGAAGGCACATCACACAGAATTAATTCCCACCGCCCATGCTTAGTCTCCAAGCGGTGATGGTTTGTTCGAGTAGCCACAACAGGTGTATTTAAGGCAGATATCGATAAGGTCTTGATTAGTAAGGGGATTAAGGGCAACTGGGAGAAGACAGGAGAATGGGATTGAAAATAAAGGGTGTCATGATGGAGCAGACACGATGGGCTGAATGGCCTCATTCTGCTCCTATAACGTATGGTCTCAGAAGTGCATCTCTGGAGCCATGTTTGATGCTCCACAGCCTCTAAAACAGAAGCTACTAGACTGGCATGTCATTCACCACCCTAGACCCCCATTCCCACCTCTCTGAAGCTTCCAAATCCTTCCTATAATGAGGTGACCAGAACAGAACACAATACGTCAAGTGCAGCTTAACTAGTGCTTTTTAGAGCTACAGGATTACTTTGTGGCTCTTGAACTCAACTAAAGAGGGCCAACATGTCATACGCCTGCTTCACCACTTTATGAACTTGTGCGTTAACTTTGAGGGATCTGTAGACCTGAATCTCAAGATCCCTCTGTTCCTCCACACAGCTAAGACTCCTGCCATTAACCCTGTATTCCGCCTTTAAGGTTGACCTTCCAAAGTCAAAGTACATATATGTCACCATACACAACCCACAGATTCATTTTCCTGCAGGAATACTCCGCAAATCTATTGAGTAGTAACTATAACAGGGTCAGTGAAAGATCAACCAGAGTGCAGAAGACAACAAACTGTGCAAATGTAAATAAATAGCAATAAATAATAAGAACATGAGATTAAGAGTCCTTAAAGTGAGATCATTTGTTGTGGGAACATCTCAATGATGGGGCAAGTGAGTGTAGTTATCCCCTTTTGTTCAAGAGCCTGATGGCTGAGGGGTAGTAACTGTTCCTGAACCTGGTGGTGCGAGTCCCGAGGCTCTTGTACCTTCTACCTTGACGGCAGCAGTGAGAAGAGAGCATGGCTTGAATGGTGGGGATCTCTGATGATGGATGCTGCTTTCCTGCGACAGCATTTCATGTAGATGTGCTCAATGGTTGGAAGGGCTTTACCCGTGACGGACTAGGCCAAATCCACTATCTCGGTGGGATTTTCCGTTCAAAGGTATTGGTCCAAAACGTAACCATTTTCCGGTGTGGAGTGTTGTTAGAGGTGTACCTCTCCAGTCAAGTGTGCCCTACTGGCCAACACTCCCGATTTGTGTCTTGTAGATGGTGGAAAGGTTTTGGGGTATCAGGAGGTGAATACCCTGCCACCAACCCGGCCTTGCAGCCCTGGTATTTATATAAATCTCTGTTGTCATTGTTGTCGACCAACAGCATTGATCCTGAAGGAGGTGGAGATTAATAGTCTTTTAACTTTGGAGCAAAGGAGGATGAGAGGTGATTTGATAGAGGTGTACAAGATGATGAGAGGCATTGATCCAGTGGACAGCCAGTGGCTTTTTCCCAGGGCAGAAGTGACTAATACGAGGGGGCATCATTTTAAGGTGATTGGAAGAAAGTATGGGAGGGGGATGTCTTTTCCACAAAGAGTGGTGGACGGTGGTAGAAGAGATACATTACGGACATTGACGCTCTTAGAAAAATGCAGAGCTACGTAGGGGTGAAGGGTTAGATTAATCTTAGACTAGGTTGAAAGATCAGCGCAACATTGTGGGCCAAAGGGCCTGTTCTGTGTTAATAGACAATAGGTACAGGAGTAGGCCATTCAGCCCTTCGAGCCAGCACCGCCATTCACTGTGATCGCGGCTCATCGTCCACAATCAGTATCCAGTCATTATTGTTCTTTTCTATTTTCTACGTAGATTAGTGAACATACTCACTTCTGGCCTCAGTATAGAAGAAAAGCCACTGATGTTGGTGATTCGAACTACCACTGAAAGGCAGTTGAGTTTGGTTAGACCTGGGACATTGCCCAAGGAATTGCAGCTTTGATTCCGGAGGCTGGGATGATCAATTTCCAACATCACCCCCCACCCCATCTTGCTTTACGCATGATATGAACTTTTGGGCTTCTTCAGCCGAGGGACTGCAGAAGTTCAAGGAGACCCCACCAGTTAGGTCTGGGGAATGAAAATATACGAAACATCATGAATATTTGAGAGCCAGAAATACAGATGTGTTATACCACACAGCTCACAAACTCCTTTCAATCAGAAATACCTATTTTTAAATAAGCGGCACACCTAATCTTGTTTTCTCCTCTCTGTCTCCCCTCTAGAACCGAGAATTCTCTGCTTCTCACCGAGGACCTCATCCAGGTACGTTGCTGTCACACAACTCAGAACCTTAATGTCAGGATGACACTTGCGCTATAAGCAGGCGTGCTGGGAAATGACTGAGGCAAATAGTCCCATTTTCTCCGGCACCCTGCCCTTCTCCCTCCATCAAAAGAAACAGAATTGTAACCCAGAGGCTTCTCACTGCCCACTGATCCTGACAATCCATCCGTCCATCCCCTTCCGACCCTTCGAGAAATGCTGCCCAACAACCCCCAATTTAATCTGAACCGAATCACAGAACAATTTGCAGTGACCAATTAACCTGTGGACAGGTACGTCTTTGGACTGTGGGAGGAAACCAGAGCACCCGGAGGAAACCCACATGGTCACAGGGAGAACGTGCAAGGTCCTGGGTTGCCAGTACTGTAAAGCACTATGCTAGCCGCTGCACTGTCCTGACTACCGGCTCACTCCAACATTGGAGGCTTCTTGCAAGTACCCCATGCACTGTGACGTTCTCACTATGTGTCACACAGTTTAACCTCACTGGTAGTATTTGTACGTGCAGGTTAGAGGTGCTGAGGGACGAGTTCAAGTTCATTTATTGTCATTCAACCACGTACACGTATACCGCCAAACGAAACAATTTTCCTCCAGACTAAGGTGCACAAGACAAGTACTTCTAACTCCACACACAACACGTAAAGTAAATATTACCGCAAACAACTTAACAAATTATATATAAATATTCCAGAAGGCTGGCATTTAGTATAAGATGCATTTACGACACAAGTTAGAAGGCAGAAGTTAAACTAGTGATGTGGGTAGGGGTTCAGTAGTCTCACTGGGGGAAGAAGCTGTTTCCCATCCTAACAACCTTTGCCCTAACACTACGGTACCTCCTGCCTGATGGTAGAGGTCAAAGGGATTGTTGGACGGATGGGAGGGGTCATTGCCAATACCGAGGGCCCTGCGCTCCTGATAAATGTCTCAGAATGGTGGAAGAGAGGCCCCAGTGGTAACTAATACTGAGGCTGCACTGTCACTCCGATAACTAAGGAAGTCTTGTATGGCCTGAGGTTCAATGCCTAAACTGCTTAATCTGCCTTAAAGCCACACTGGGAGGTAAGGGGCCTGGGTTTTTAAGAGACTTGAACAAAACGCTTTTCTTCGTTCAGTCTTCGGCCTTGCTCTGTTGCTATGGCAACTCTACTACCATGTCGATGCAGAGTGAGTTGATGTCGCACCTTCTTTCTTGTGTCTCCACCATTGATCAGTTCGAGAACAGGATCGAACCCGCGAGGCGCGCCACATCCAACACGCACAAGAAGCTGCAGGCCTGTCTTCAGGGTCAACAGGGGTCAGATCTCGAGAGACGCCTGGTGAGTGAAGCAACCCCACCTGCCGTGTTTATAACAACAGCCTGACGCCCCACCACACACAATTTATTGAAATTAGCCCGAGTGATACCACCAGTCATGGCTTGGATGCTTGAGAGGGATTGGAAGGAAGATGCTGTGAGGCTGTTTCCCCCATTCGGAGAGCCTCGAATTGGGAGGGGGCTCAGTGTGTTGGCAGAAGGGTTAGACCATGTTGGGTCTGAACTTGAGGAGGAATATCGTCACATAGGGGATGGTGAACCTTTAAACTATTGAAACCCCAGAGGCTGCAGGCTAGACAGCCCAGTGTCTACGTGTCCAAGTGTGAATCCAGGTAGGCTGGAGGCTGAAGACGATGGCCTGTCTTGAGATTAGAGGAGTGTGTGCGTGCGCGTGTGTGTGTCTGTGTGCGTGTGTGTCTCTCTCTCTCTGTGGAAATTGGTATTAGTTTGTTCCTTGCTATGTTCTTTGTTGCTCTGCCAAGCATTGCGGGCACACGGTGTTTGCGCCGGAATATGTGGCAACACTTGCGGGCTGCCCCCAGCGCATCATTTGGTGTGTTGTTAGCACAAACGATGTGTTTCGCTGTGTGTGCCATGGAGTTGCAGAAATGGAGCCCTTCAGCCCATCTAGTCCATGCTGAACTATCTCAACATGCATGTGATAAATAAAATTGGAACTTGAATCATAATCATTCAAAACATTCATGGCTAGAGTTGCCAATTTATTGGATACGAATGAAATAGACATGGGAGCAGAATTAGGCCATTTAGCCCATTGAGACTGATCTGTTACTCGTCATGGCCAATTTACTATCCCTTTCAACCTCATTCTCCTGTAACCTTTGACACCCTTACTAATCAAGAACCTGTCAACCGCTGTTCTCATTTTTTCAGTCTTTTTATTGATACATAATCTTCTACAGCTTTAAAATGGTACAAGATTACAGCAAATTAATATATAAATATACAGTTAATAAAGCTGAAGAAAAAAACTTATCAAAAAAGAATAATATGATAATGAAAAAAAAATTTTTATAAAGAAAAGAAGGAAAAAGAGAACCCCAACTACTAAAAGAGGGAAAAAAAACCCAGAAACTACAAGAGAAAGAAAAGGAAAAAAGAAGAAAAAAGAGAGGGGAAAAAAAACCATTAGGAACCAACTCCCGGAGCAATACAACTTACAATCATCTATATAAATAAAGAAGAAAAATCATCAACCGCCAATTCACATTTATATAAAATAAGATTGGAAGGAAACCATATAAATTAATTCAAATTAAATGATAATATTTGGCAAAAGAGCCCCCACCTTCTCTGAAAATCAAATCGAGGGTCAACCGCTGTTCTAAATATAGCCGACGACTTGACCTCCACAGCCATCTGTGGCAATGAATTCCATAGATTTACCATCCTCTGGCTAAAGAAATTACTCCTCATCTCTATTCTAAATGGACGTCCCTCTATTCTGAGGCTGTGCTGTTTGGTCACAGACTCCCCCACTATAGGAAGCATTCACTCGATCCGGTTAGTTAGTTAGTTACTACCTGTTAGACCGCTGGAATTTTGGGCAGTAATGAAGGTCCTCCACCTCTGTCTGTCCTATACCATCAGGGTTGTCCAGTCAGGGTTGTTAGCCCTGAGCTGGAGGACGAGTGGACCACACTCAGTCTGGCCTCTACCCTTTGACCTGTTTTGTGTGGGTGACCCTATGAAGAGTCAAAGCATAAAGCCCTGACTCCGGCCAACACAGCTCTCTGGGTCATTAAGGCACGCAAACCTCCAACCCTACAACAAGATTGTGGTCCTTTTAGAGGACCTGCTCTATCCATGCCTTCCAATATTAGTCATATTTCAATGAGATCCTCCCTCATTCTTCTAAACTCCAGCAAGTATACAAAATTCTGAGGGGTATAGCTAGGGTAAATGCAAGCAGGCTTTTTCCACTGAGGTTGGGTGGGACTACAACCAGAGGTCACGGGTTAAGGGTGAAAGGTGAGAAGTTTAAGTTGACCATAAGGGGAAACTTCTTCACTCAGAGGGTGGTGAGAGTGTGGAACGAGCTGCCAGTACGGGTGGTGCACTCGAGCTTGATTTCAATGTTTGAATAGTTTGGATAGGTACATGGATGGGGGGGGGGGCGCACGGGTATGGAGAGCTTTGGTTCTGGTGCAGGTTAATGGGAGTAGGCAGTTTAATGATGGGTTTGCCATGGACTAGATGGGCCGAATGGTGTATTTCCATGTTGTACTTCTCTCTGACTCTACAGGCCCAGGTTTTCCATCCCCAGGTTTTTTTTTAAAGACTCCAAGGAGGAGCGAAAGCTTGTCCCTTCAGGATAGTTTATTTGATGTTCAAAGAGAAAAACAGGTACCAAACACATGAAACTAAAGAGAAGAAACTTAAGACAAAGACAAGATGGCAGTTTTTGCAGAGACTGACACTTTTATACAGAGCCAAGGCAAATTCCTGAGATAAGCAAAAGGCCAATGAAAAGACACACAGTCACAGCAAGTGTCTCATGTGCCAACCCTTCAAAAGGTGATAAACCGTTTTGTAACTGCTATACCACGTTATCACCAGTAGGTGGAGACAAACACCACAAGTTGTGAAAACTATTAAGAATGTTAGTAAACTGCAGTTCCAATTTAAATTATTAATTCAACTAATACCTTTTTGAAAGTATGAAAAAAACTGATTCCAACAATGGAGAATACATAGGAACAGACTCAACAATTATCAACAGAACAAGGAGATCAGGGAAGGCCATTTAACGGATGTTGAGCAGGGACATTTAGGGTATTACACCTGAGTGAGTTTGAGAAGCTGCAGGAAAGAGGCTTCAGAGATGACTTGTAGTCCTGGTGGTGATGGACTTGTAGCATCTCCCCGATGGCAATTTTGTGAATAGGTGACTGCTAAGGGTAGAAGCCAGAATAAGAAGGTGAGACCAAGGCTTCTTCCCCCTTCCCTTCCAGTCGTGATGAAGGGTCTCATCCCGAAACGCCAGCTGCTTATTCCCCTCCAAAGGTACTGCCTGACTTGCTGAGTTCCTCCAGCATTTTGCCTGTGTTGCTCTGGATTTCCAGCATCCGTAGAACCCCTTGTGTCTTCGAGACTGGCAAATAATCAATGTGCATAAGACGACAAACTATGCAAATGAAAATAATACTGCAAAGATGTGTTGTAAAGAGTCACTGAGAGTGAGAACGAACTGTATCTGCTGTAAATACCTATTCCCAGTCCCAATGGAGAGCTGTCAACTTGAAATGTGATTGTTTTCCCCATCCCCAGAAGCTGCCTGCCATGCTAAGAATTAATCCCCTCCTTGACCTTGCCTGTATTCACACCCTGGCGTACATGTTTCCACTATCCCTACCAGCCTCTACTTTACCCTTCAGTTCACCTTCTCTTCCCTTGGGTGGAGCTGCCACCTTTAAGATTTTAAAGAAAAGGTCAATGTTATTGTATGTCAAAACATGCAGCGAACGGTGTCCCAGACTGTACTTGTCCTAACCCGTAACCTATGGAATTGCAACGCCGTGCTGGGAGGCAGCCCGCAAGTGTCGCCGTGCTCCTGGCGTTCCCGCGACGGACTAACCCAGACCTGGACATCTCTTGCAATGCGGGAGGAAACCCACGCGGTCACGCGGAGAACAGCAGCGGGTGTCCGCTGACTGTGTGGACTTCGCATGTCTTCCCGGGGGGGTTTTCCTCCGGTTTCTTCCGCATTTCAAAGACAGAGAAATTGGTGAGTGACTGTAAATCGCCTCTGTTGTGTAGACGAGTGGCAGTGTCTGGAGGGAAGTTGACAAAAGCATGGGGAGAATAAGATGGGCGAGGATACACTCGGCATAAAAATGAGTGCATCTCCCTACGCCTGTTATTCACTGTTTAGGTGTGTATCGTTCCGAGGCTCCTGAAGTCCTACTTGGTACACTGTGACTACCCACTCCCTCCCCGCCATCACCTTGCACTCAGTGGCCACTTTATTAGGTACAGGAGTGGAGCCCATTGTGGTCTTCTGCTGCTGTAGCCCGTCCAAGTTCGACGTGTTGTGCATTTGGAGATGCTCTTCTGCACACCACTGCTGTAACACGTGGTTAATTGAGTGACTATTGTCTTGACCCTTGAACTAGTCTGACCTTTCTCCTCTGACCTCTCTCTCCTTAACATTGTTCATTTTCATAGCGCAATACAGCACAGGAACAGGCTGTTCGGCTCACAATGTCTCGTCCACTGGATTTTTATTTTGCCTGTCATACCATTCTCTGTAAACTCTACTGCAGGGGTTTCCAACCTGCGGTCCCTGGACCCCTTGCTTAATGGTATTGGTCCATGGTATTAAAAAAAGGTTGGGAACACCTCGCTTTAGAGACTGCTATATGTGAAAATCCCAGGAAATCAGCAGGTTTCAAGATACTCAGACTGCCCCATCTGCCACCAACTATCATTCCATTGTTAAAGTCACTTAGATCAGATTTCTTCCCCATTCTGATGTTTGGTCTGAACCTCGTGACCATGTCTGCATGCTTTTCTGTATTGAGTTGCTGCCACATGATTGGCTGATTCGATATTTGCATTAACGAGCAGGTGTACCTAATAAAGTGGTCACACTCCTCCCCTCGGCAACACCTACAATAATTGTCTCTTGCATGTTTCTGCAGAAAAAGATGCCGCTGATGGTGTTGTCACAGTGTATGGGAGACAGCTGTAGAGAGCTGGACAGTGAGTCATACATTCGGTGAGTCAGAAGCCGTCCGTTAAAGGTGGAAGACTAGACGGGGCCAGGACGAGGGACAGGAATGTTCCAAACGTGGCCCACGAGGTGGGGAGAATGACCGGAGGGAAAATAGTTATGGAAATAATATCAAAACGGCTGATTCATTTGAGTCATGTTATTCCCTGTTGGGGTTGTTAATGAGAGCTGAGGTTTATTACTGTTACATATACCGAGGTACAGTGAAAGTATGTGCTGCCCATACCAATCATTGAGGCAATAACAGAATGCAGAATAAAGTGCTACAGTCACAGAGAAAGGGCAGCACAGGTCATCGCAGTAGCAAAACAGAATAAAATAACAGAATGCACTCACTCTTATGACTCAAACATACCCTATTTTACTTGTGCACAGGGAGAACAGCGTGACCCCTGTCACCCACACTGTTCTGAGTTCTGAACAGAGAACTACTATTTTTATACAGAACTCTCTTATCAGTTATGGGTATTGATTATTTTAGATTGTGTATGTTTGATTTTCTTACTTGCAAGGTCAGCCGACATTTGCAATAGAGGTGTTCAATTCAATTTAATTTTAATTGCCATTCAACCATACATGAATACCCATGAATACAAGTGAGAGAGCATTACTCCAGGGTCAAGATACAAAACACAGTACCAGCAGTCACACTCAGCACGTATAAGACAGCAAGATATCAGCAAAATACAGCCACACGAAAAATAATAATGCAGGCACTGAGTCAATCGAAACTTTAAGCTGACAACCGACGATATTTTGAAGTTAGTAAATACAATTGATTGTTTATTGATTGGAACTTTAAGCTGGCAACCTTAGTTGTTGGGTGTAGTTCACATCCTTCCATTATTCCTGCCTCATCTGTCTGCAGCTCCCATTACTGTGTAAAGGGAAGCTGTGTTCTTCTCAATGTTTGTCCACAATGCTAAACTCAGTCTCACCTCTCTGCCTGCAGTAAGCAGATTTGGCTCCAGCAGATTTACTTCAAAGTTCAAAATCCAAAACAAATATATTGTGAAAGTACACATTTGTCACCAAACACAACCCTTATATTCATTCTCTCGCAGGTTTACACAGCAAATCCAAGAAACATCATAGAATGAATCGATGAAAGACACCTAACCAGTGTGCAAACAACAACTAACTGCAAATACAAAAGAAAATTAATAGACTCAAGGAATTTGAAAAAATCTGGCAACCATTACTGCTGTATTTAGAAGAGACCGACAGCTGAACTCAGAGTGCGGGGGGGGGGGGGGCGGTAGGACCTAAACAGCACATACGGGAGGGATGAGGGGAGGGGAGGGCTGGGAAGGAGAAAGGAGACGGAGTGATAGGGTTTCCCTTGCTTTTTGCTTGTTTACTATACATAAATTCATTTGACTTTCATTATGTTGTTGTAAGAAAAAAGAAAAAAGAGAAGCATTGTACTTTAGGACATTTTCGGTTGTGGTTAAGCTGATGTTGCTTCACAAAAAACATTTGAAAACGAAAGAAAATTAATAATAAATAAGCAATAAATATCGAGAACATGAGATGAAGGGTCCTTGAAAGTGAGTCCATAGGTTGTGGAACAGTTCAGTGATGGAGTAAGTTAAGGTGAGTAAAGTTATCCCCTCTAGTTTATGAGCCTGATGGTTGAGGGGTAGTAACTGTTCCTGAAGCTGGTGGTGTGAGTCCTGAGGCTCTTGTACCTTCTACCTGATGGCAGCAGCAAGAAGAGAGTATGGCCGAGGCCAGTGGGCCCCAAACACCGGACCGCGGACCGATACATTGCCGCGAAGCGTGCCGGGGTGCAGCGGTAGCCAGGACGCACCCAGCACCTCTTTAAGAAAAAAGCCGAAATAAGCAAGCTAACTAATTAGGTGCCGCCCGGCACGTAAACGTCAGCCCAGATCAGAGGCGATTGCCGATTGCGTCACCTAATTAATTAGCTCGTTTATTTCATCTTTTTTCTCAAAGATGTGCTGGGTGCGTCCCAGCTACCGCTGCATTCTTTGCGGTCCGGTATCGGTCCGTGGCCCGGAGGTTGGAGACCACTGGCCTGGGTGGTGGGAGTCCCTGATGATGGATGCTGCTTTCCTACAACACCACTCCGTGTAGATGTGCTCAATGGTTGGGAGGGCTTTGCCTGTGATGGACTGGGCCGTATCCACTACTTTTACAGAATTTTCCATACAAGGGCATTGGTGTTTCCACACCAGGCTGTGAGGCAGCCAGTCAATATACTCTCCACCACACGTCTGTAGAAGTTCGTCAAAGTTTCAGATGTCATACTGAATCTACACAAACTTCTAAGGAAGTCGTGGAGTTGCTATGCTTTCTTCATAAATACACTTGCGTTAAGGACCCAGGACAGATCCACTGAAATGATAACACTGAAGAATTTTAGACTGCTGACCCTCTCCACCTCTGATTCCCCGATGAGGACAGGCTCATAGATCTCCAGTTTCCTCCTGCTGAAGTCAATAATCAGCTCCTGGTTTCCCTTCCCTCAGGGCTCTGGTCACCCTTGCCTGGATGTTGTCTTGAACCCCTGCCTTGCCACACCTTCCACAAAGTCACATAATAAGCCAAAGGTTTCATGAAACCATTAATTAGTTACAAGTACATTGAAACACGCAGTGAAATGTGTCATTTGCGTCAACGACCAACACTACGCTAGGGGCAGTCCACGAGTGTCGTCACGTTTCCAGCACCCACATGGCGTGCCCACAACGCACTGACCATAAACCGCTGTCTGTGGAATGTGGGAGGAAACCGGGGCACCCAGAGGAGTCATGGGGAGAACGTGCAAACTCCTCAAAGACAGCGGTGGGAATTGGAATTGAACCTGGATCTTCTGATCACTGGTCCTGGAAAGCGCTACGATAACCACTCTGCCAGCGGGCTTCCACGATCAACGACAGCCGACCACGCGGTAATGAGCCAAGTGGAACCTCCAGTTCTATCACCAGTCAATGCCTGTTTGCACTTTATTTCTGAGGAGACAATGAGAGAATCCACTAAGGTATCTGCTCCTGTTCAAAGTCCAGTGACTGTTCCCGTTGTAGCCGTCATCTGCTTGTGGGCAGGTGCTCAGCTTTTGACGGTTCACGTCACGTCTGTTGGCCTCAGCCTTTCAGGGAATCGTCAGTTCCTCCTGGATGGTGTGTCCTACCACAACCCACCAGAAGGAGATCTCGGAGGCTCGTTGCTGAATAGGGGTTGCTGTGGTAGTAGAGCGGTTAGCACCACGCTATTACAGCTCAGGATGTTGGAGTTTGGAGTTCAGTTCCAGCGTCCTCTGTAAGAAAGCTCACACGTTTCTTCCCCTCTGCGCGTGGGTTTCCTCCCACAGTTCAAAGACGTACGGTTTAGTAGGCGAATCGGTCACGAGAAATTGTCCTGCGATTGGTCCAGGGTTAAAATCGCTGGGGTGCCTGGTCCACACTGAACTTGTAAGTAAATAAATTCAGAGGTTATCAGGGAAGCCTTGTACTGAGGAGAACTAATGTTTCAATGACCTGGTTGCTGTCTGTGCAACACACGCAAAATGCTGGAGGAACTCAGCAGGTCAGGCAGTATCCGTGGGGGAAAATAGTACAGTCAACCTTTTTGGGCCGAGGCCCTTGGGTAGGACTGGAGAACAACAGGGTGAGGAGTAGATTTAAACGGTGGGGAAGGGGAGCGAGAAACACAGGGTGACAGGTGAAACCTGAAGGGCGGGGATGAAGGAAAGGGCTGGGAAGTTGATTGGTGAGAGAGACAGAAGGCCATGGAAGGAAGAAAAGGGGAGGGAGCAAGGAGCACCAGAGGGAGGCGATGGGCAGGAGAGGAGATGAGGTGAGAGAAGGAAAAGGGATGGGAAACCGTGAAGGTGGGCGGAGTTGGGGGGCATTACCGGAAGTTTGAGAAATCGATGTTCATGCCATCAGGTTGGAGGCTACCCAAACAGGATATAAGCTGTTGTTCCTCCAACCTGAGTGTGGCTTGATCACAACAGTAGAGGAGGCCATGGATGGACATATCGGAATAGGATTGGGAAGTGGAATTAAAATGGGTGGCCACTGGGAGGTCCCTTTTTTCTGGAGGACGGAGCGTAGATGCTCGTCTGGTGGCGTGGAGGGACAACACCTTGTATTCTGTTAACCAGTGCAAAGTGCTTAGTCACCCTAGCTCGATATATGTCCAAGACTTTTGCACAGTACTGTATATATTTTTTATTTTTATCTATTGGAATAGGCCTTTCTAGCCCCTCAAGCCGCGACACCCACCAATTTAACCTTAATCACGGGACAATTTACAATGACCCATTAATCTACCAATTGATACGTCTTAGAACTGTGGGAGGAAACCAGAGCACCCGGAGGAAACCCACGCGGTCACGGGGAGAACGTACAAACTCCTTACAGACAGCAGTGGGAATTGAACCCGGGTCACTGGTACTGTAGAGCGTTGTGCTAACCACTACGCTAACGTGCCACCCGATAATATAATCATAATATATAGTAATTTTTATTGCAATGTATTGCAATACACTGCTGCTGCAATGAAATCATTTAACGACTTATGCTAAAGGTATTAAACCTGACTCGGATTCTCAATGTTCAGTCCGCTTACCACTGGACACACCAGCTGTGTGGTGAAAAGGCACAACAGCGCCTCTTTCACCTCAGACGGTTGAGAAAGTTTGGTGTGGGCCCCCAGATCCTAAGAACTTCCTACAGGGGCACAATTGAGAGCATCCTGACTGGCTGCATCACTGCCTGGTATGGGAACTGTACTGCCCTCAATCACAGGACTCTGCAGAGAGTGGTGCGGACAGCCCAGTGCATCTGTAGATGGGAACTTCCCACTATTCAGGTTATTTACAAAGACAGGTGTGTAAAAAGGGTTTGTAGGATCATTGGGGACCCAAGTCATCCCAACCACAATCTATTCCAGCTGCTACCATCTGGGAAACGGTACCGCAGCATAAAAGCCAGGACCAACAGGCTCCGGGACAGCTTCTTCCACCAGGCCACCAGACTGATGAACTCATGCTGATTCGAGTGTACTCTGTGTTACATTGACTGTTCTATTTATTATAAATTACTATGATTGCACATTGCACGTTTAGATGGAGACGTATCGTAAAGATTTTTACTCCTCATGTTTGTGAGGGACGTAAAAAATAAAGTCAATTCAGTTCAATTCAATTCCCCTAGTAGCCCCACCAGAGAGAGCCATGCCCTGTCTGGGATTGAATTTCTGATGTGATACACCCTGCCTTGCTGGGCCCAGTGTGTTAGCTGCTCTCTCTGCTTCTCATTCTACCCGGACTCTCCCGCAGGAAAATGTTGGAGGTGTGCTGCTACGTGGAAGGTACTTTGGCAAAGGTGCGCGTTGAACACGAACTCCAGCTGGAGAGAGAAATCCTGGACCCGCTCTTTAAGCTATCCGAGGTGAGGGAATAAGACAGTCACGGGGCGCGGCCAAACATTTTAATTCCCGCTCCCGTCCCGACAGTGTCGAGCTAATTAACGCACCGCGAGCGCTTCAAAAGTGCTGGTCGTACTTGTTCCAGGCTGGTTCAAGTTCTCGGCAGGCTGCTGTTGCTGTGTGCAGTCATTCTCTGGAACGGCTCCCCTTCTTCCTGTTCTTAACGATGTGTAACTGTCAGTTCCACACACTACCCATGGGGGTGGGAGGGTGGAAATGGTTCTATATATAGTCAGTTCACAAGCTATTTGTCCGTGAACTGAATTATCCCTAAGGTGCATTCAAAATTCCCAGGAGTTAGCTCTGTCTCCTTATGGAGTTGTGTGTAGACCCCTGGACGATGCTGTTCCAGTTCTAGGTATCAGATCTTGAAGTTCAGTTCCAGCGTTCCCTGCAGCAAGTTTGTACGTTTTTCCTGAGCGCGCGTGTGGGTTTCCTCCGGGTGCTCTGGTTTCCTCCCACAGTCCGAAGATGTACCAGTATGTGGCCGTTGTAAATTGTCCCGTGATTGGGCTGGAGGTAAACCGGTGGGTTGCTGGGCGACCCGGCTCAGGAGGCCGGAAGGGCTGTTCCACGCTGTACCTCGAAAGAAAGTAAAAATAAAATTCCTCGTCGCGGAGTTGGCGGGCACTCGAGCGGAGAGGTCGGGGGCGGTCGCTCTGCTGAGAGGGAGCGAGCTTGTGGTTGCTCCGAGCTGGGTAGAGGAGCTTTCTGTGACTCTGGGAATCTCGTCCCTCTGTCTCAGGGCCTGGGTCACTTGTAGGTGTGGTTGGGGGCATGTGCTTTGTAGCCACAATGCTTGACACTCTATGTCACGTTGAGTGGTCTGTGGTCGCTCTGTACTGAGTGGATCTCTCTGTCTCTCTCCCCACCCCATCCCAGAACTTCATTGACTGGATGTCCTCTACAACACATCCTTATGCCAACCCCGCGTCCTTTCCACCCCTCCCCCCACCTTCTCGGCAACGCTAGCCTAACTTGTTTCCGCTCCTTCGCGTCTCAGACAGAGAATCTTCGACCTGAAGCATTAACTCTCCCCCTCCTTCCGCAGACGCTGCCTGACCCGCTCTGTGTTCGCCTGTTATTGATTACCCATTCGATTGACGAGCTAGGCAAGCAGGAAGGTCCCTGAGGAGTGTGGGGCAGGGGAGGCCCCGATGGGAGTCGGGGTTGTTGGGAACTTGTGGCCCGGGGCAATGAAACCAACGGGGCCAGTCACTTCCTGGAAATACTCCCACCCGACCTAACCTGGCTTTCTCTTGCGAAACAGGAGGAGCTGCCCAACATTCTCAAACACAAGAAGCAGCTTGCCAAACTGACGCAGGACTGGACAGCAGCAAAGAATCGGTAAGATCACGGTTGTGTCCAGCTGAGGGCGGAGCCCAACACTCAGCGATTTCCGGTGACTGGTGTACACAGGGTACCTCCTGTATCTAATAAAGTGGCCACTGAGTGTATGCTCATGGTCTTCCGCTGCCCCAGCCCATCCCCTTAAGGGTTCGACATGTCGTGCGTTCAAAGATGCTCTTCTGCACACCACATGGTGCTTTGAGTTACTGTCGCCCAGTCTGGCTATTCTCCTCTGACCTCTCTCATTAACAAGGTGTTTTCACCCACAGAACAACCACTCACTGGATGTTTTTTTGTTTTTCTCACCATTCTCTGTTAACTCTAGCGACTGCTGTGCGTGAAAATCCCAAGATATCAGCAGTTTCTGAGATACTCAAACCACCCCATCTGGCACCAACAATCATCCCATGGTCAAAGTCACTTAGATCACATTTCTCCACCATTCTGATGTTTGGTCTAAACAACAACTGAACCTCTTGACCATGTCTGCATGCTTTTATGCATTGAGTTGCTGCCACATGATTGGCTGATTAGATACTTGCATTAATGAGCTGAAGTTGAAGGCATCCGTTAGTCTTGCGAGACCATGGATTTGCGCCTGGAAAGTCTTCACTCTCCAGGGCAAGGTTGTATGGAAGACCGGCAGTTGCCCATGCTGCAAGTCTCCCCTCTCCACGACACTGATGTTGTCCAAGGGAAGGGCATTAGGACCCATACAGCTTGGCACCAGTGTCGTCGCAGGGCAATGTGTGATTAAGTGCCTTGCTCAAGGACACAACACGTTGCCTCGGCTGGGGCTCGAATTCACGACCTTCAGATCGCTAGTCCGATGCCTTAACCAGTTGGCCACGTGCCCACTTTAATGAGCAGGTATACCTAATAAAGATGCCACTGACTGTAATCATTCCTCTAGGCCAGTGGTTCCTAACCTTTCTTATGCCATGGATCCCTCCCGTTAATCAAAAGGTCTGTGGACCCCAGGTTAGCAACACCTGCTCTATGCCATTTCAACCCCCACCATCTAGAAAAATGCACAGTGCAAATGCAATACTACACTGCGTTAATCTGAATTAATCTGCCAATTATTTGCCCATTTTGCCAGTTCGTTAAAGTCCTCCTGTAGTTGCGGCAGCTCTATTTCGGGTCAGCAGCATCTCCCAATTTAGAATTTGTGCTTCTGATTCAGGGTCTAAATTTTCAACCTAGCAGTGCTCTCATTCACAGTCCCTGGGGAATATCTTTCTCCCTTGTGAAAAGTGACTTTTCCATCCCACGGTCTGTATTTCGACCTCGCTACGATCAGTGCTACTCCCACCGATATTTTGCAAAAGCCCTTTGTGAAATAACTTACTGGTGGCCTTTGCTACATCTACATAAACTGCAGTCATTGTCTGCTTTTCTCTGTGGCACTCACAAAAAAAAAGTTGGTCAGACGAGATTTTCAATTTTCCCAGTCAGTCTAACTAGTCAGCTGGTGGCAGTGTGGGATCAACACTGGACCTTGAAGCAAATGGTCCTGAGTTCAAATCTGGCTGGCTCCTTGCATGCTTTCCATCTGTGCTGGGTTGAGTGCTGAGCAACTTTATACTTTATTGTCGCCAAACAATTGGTACTAGAACGTACAATCATCACAGCGATATTTGATTCTGCGCTTCCCACTCCCTGGATTACAAATATTAAATGTTAAAGATATTAAAAATAGTTAAAATTAGTAAATATTAAAAATTTAAATTATAAATCATAAATAGAAAATAGAAAAATGGGAAGTAAGGTAGTGCAAAAAAACCGAGAGGCAGGTCTGGATATTTGGAGGGTACGGCCCAGATCTGGGTGATTTTAAAAAAAAAACGGATGAATCTGTAAAAATGGCACCCGATGTGCTATAAGGTGTGAAGGCAGTTCAGATTTCCTTGAAGTCTACTACTGTGGAAAGCTTGCTACCCTGATCTTTTACATCCATATTGGCCTTTCCAAATTTTTATCTGTGGCCAAGTAACAGTTCATTCTGATCCTGATTTTCATGTCTAGCCGGGCGGATGCACACATTCAAACACGCCACAACTCTGTCTGTGCGTGCGTGCGTGCGTGCGTGCGTGTGTGTGTGTGTGTGTGTGTGTGTGTGAGAGAGAGAGAGAGAACACGAACAGACATATACAGAAAAACATACAGGGGGCATGCAAAGAGAAGCATAGAGCCTCATGAATACAGGAACACCCTCACAGAGGAGCACAAGTACTCGTGCACGGAGAACCACCGATACAGTAATACAGGCACGGAGTCACTGGCGCGGAAACACGGGAACAGAGACACTGGCACAGAATCAGAGGAAACAACTTCACAAGCACCGAATCACAGGCACCAAGACACAAACACACGTGTGCACGCACGCTGGACAGAAGAGAAGTTCATTTCATGCCCCCCCTCCCTCAGTTAAATCACTATTTGAGCTTTGATCAGGATTATTGCAGGCACGTGACCAAGTGGTTAAGGCATCGGTCTAGTGATCTGAAGGTCGTGAGTTCGAGCCCCAGCCGAGGCAGCGTCTTGCATCTTTGAGTAAGGCACTTAACCACACAGTGCTCTGCGACGACACTGGTGCCAAGCTGTATGGGTCCTAATGCCCTTCCCTTGGACAACATCGGTGTCATAGAGAGGGGAGACTTGGCAGCATGGGCAACTGCTGGTCTTCCATACAACCTTGCCCAGGCCTGCGCCCTGGAGAGTGAAGACTTTCCAGGCACAGATCCATGGTCTCGTAAGACTAACGGATGCCTTTAATTTAATTTAATTTTAATTGCAGGCAGGTTGAGGAATGGAATAACAAGCATATTCCATTTAACGCACTGTTTACCCCAAGCTTGAGGACCTTTCCCACAGTGAAACGTGTCTGATTACTGATGTGGATACTGGGCCGCATTCCACCCAACCTCAAGCTGCTTGTGGTCACTCCCTCTTTCCCAGGCTGTCGCAGGCGACAAAGTCAGCCAACGCAGGAGCAGCTGCTCAGTCTCAGATGGCGAAGGTGGACCTCCTCAAGGAAGAGGTGGAGGAAATCTGGAGAAAAGTCGAGCTATCCAAGGTGCGTGGGGAGCGCGTCAGAGATGGGGATTAGACGAACCACGTCCTCTTAACAGAAAAACAAACAAACTACGTACACTCAGGGACCTTAGGAATATTGATGTATGGCAAAGTTGGGGTGTTGGTCCATAGCTCCCTGACAGTTGAGACCCGGGTAGGGCATTGAAAGCATTTGATATATTCTCAGTGGCTACGTTCTGTTAGACACCCCCTGTACCTAATAAAGTGGCCACTGAGTGCAGGGACATGGCTTTCTGCTACTGTAGCCTATTCAGTTCAAGTTCTGACATGTTGTGCATTCAGAGATGCTCTTCTGCACGCCACTGTTGCAACGTGTGGTTATCTGAGTTATTGTCCCCTTCCTGTCAGCTTGAACCAGTCTGCCCATTCTCCTCTGACCTCTCTCATTAACAAGGTGTTTTCGCCCACAGAACTGCCGCTTACTGGGCATTTTGGTTTTTTGTTTCTCACGCCGTTCTCTGTAAACTCCGGAGTCTGTTCTGCACAATAATCCGAGGAGATCAGTAGTTTCTGAGATACTCCAGCCACCCCATCTGGCACCAACAATCATTTCCTGGTCAAAGTCACTTAGATCACATTTCTTCACCATTCTTCCCCATTGTTGTTTAGACCAGTTTGGTCTGAACAACAGCTGAACCTCTTGACCATGTCTACATGCTTTTATGCATTGACTTGCTGCTACATGATTGGCTGATGAGATATTTGGATTAACGAGCAGGTGTACAGGTGTACCCAATAAAGACGGTATGTTTGAAAATTGAAATAATATCAGAAAATGCTGGGGATGCTCAAACAAAAGGTCATAGACTTGAAGAATTAACTCAGCTTCTCTCTCTACAGATGCTGCCTGACCATCTGAACACTCAAATCATTTTGATTTCAAATGTCCTTATAATGTCAGATAATTTATAATTGACTCACAAGTAACTTTATTTATTTATTTAATGTTACCATTAGCATGCCGGGAAGCTCTCTTGCCTTGAAGTCAGAATATTGTAAGTTCAAATCCCAGTACAGCAACATTGGTTTAAATATCTCCCTCCTCACTAAAAGTGCTACATCTGTCCGTAAGCCTCCTCCCTCACCTCCATTCAGAGCCCCAAACTGTCCTTACAGGTGAGGCAACACTTCACCTGTGAATTCACTGGTGTTGTCTATTGTGTCCAGTGCTCCCAATGTGGCCTCTCTACATTGGTGAGACCTGTCATAAATTGAGGTGTCGCTTCAAGCACCATTCACCATATCCACCACAAACGAGACTTCCTGATGGCCAAACATTCCAATTCCATTTCCCATTCCAGTTCTGACATTTTGCTCGATGGTCTTCTCTTTTGGCAAGATGAGGCCACACTCAGGTTGGAGGAGCAACATCTTATATTCCATCTGGGTAGCCTCCATCCTGATGGCATGAACATCGACTTCTCTTGGTTTAAAAAATAAAGTTTCCACCTCGCCCCTTCCGCTCTCTGGCCTCTTATCTCTTCTCACCTACCTATCACCTCCCCCTGAGTCCCCTCCTCCTTCCCTTTCTCCTGTGGTCCACTCTCCTCTCCTATCAGATTTCTTCCTCTCCAGCCCTTTTACCTGTCCAGCCCACCCTGACTTCACCCATCACCTTCTAACTTTCCTCCTTACCCTGCTGCCCCCTCCCACCTTTTCATTCTGGCATCATCCCCTCCCCTTCTCAGTCATGAAGAAGAGTCTCGGCTCAAATCGTCGACAGGTTATTCATCTCCATAGATGCTGCCTGACCTGCTGAGTCCCTCCAGCATTTTGTGTGTGTTGCTTTGGGGAGACCGATTTAATTCCTTACAAATATTGACGTATAATGCCTATTTCTTAATGTTATTTGGTCGTTGTCAATCTGTCGTTAGCAGGATCTTGCTGTGTGTAAGTTTGATGGTTGTAGTTCCCATGAGTCTCACATCAATAGTACTTCCTTCTTATTTCTTTTTCTTTATTCCACTCACCCTGCTCATGGAGGAGGCTACATAGCATTCACTCCAGGACCACCAGACTCAAAACCAGTTCCTTTCCCCAAGCAGTGAGGCTGATCAACACCTCCACCCACTGACTCCACCACTACTTTATTATTTCCTGTCGGTCACCTTATGTACAGCCCACTGTCACTCTATGGACACACAATCAATCTATGTATGTAAGCTATCTTATGTATTTATATTTACTGTTTTTTTTTCATTATTATTGTGTTCTTTATCGTGTGTGTGTGTGTGTGTGTGTGTGTTTTTGTTTTGTGCTGCACCAGATCCAAAGTAACAATTATTAGATTAGATTATGAGGACACTCAGTCCTCGTTTATTGTCATTTAGAAATGCATGCATTAAAAAATGATACCATGTTCCTCCAGGCTGATATCACAGAAACACAGGACACACCAAGACTAAACCTGACAAAACCACATAATTATAACATATAGTTACAACAGTGCAAAGCAATACCGTAATTTGATAAAGAGCAGACCATGGGCACGGTAAAAAAAAAAGTCTCAAAGTCCCGATAGCCTCATCATCTCACACAGACGATAGAAGGGAGAAACTCCCTACCATGAACCTCCAAGCGCAGCAAACTTGCCGATGCAGCACCATTGGAAGCCCGACTGCGGCGGACTCTGAGTCCGTCCGAAAACTTGGAGCCTCCGACCAGCGCCTCCGACACAGCCTCTCCGAGCACCATCCTCTGCCGAGCGCTTTGACCCCGCCCCGGCTGCCAAGCAACACTTGCGTGCAGGAAATAACACTGAACAATCTTGAAACTTTAGAGACGTGCCACTGTAACGACGAGGCCACGCCATCCAATTACACCCATGACCAATTAACCTACTATCCGTTACGTCTTTGGACTGTGGGAGGAAACCGGAGCACCCGGAGGAAACCCACGCGGTCACTGGGAGATTCTACATTCTTCTTACAACGCACACAAAATATTGGAGGAACCCGAACATTTTTTTCAGTGTTGTCTTAGATTTCCAGCATCTGCAAAATGTCCTTGTTCCTATGATTTGAAATTCCACAACAGACAGTGGCGGGAATTGAACTAGCTCGCCGGCGCCGTGATAGCGCTATCTAGCAGTGGTTGAGTTGAGTTGTTCTCCGATCTTGGCAATTTACTTGCACATGTTGCATCACCATGTAAGGAGATGTTGTCAGTGTTGAATGCTTGGCCTTTATATACTTATCCAGCAGCTGATCGGACGTCATTACAGAAACTCATTTGTGATGTGGGGAGCAAATCTTCTCGCTGATTGGTTGTCGGGCGAACTTCGTGCGTTGAGGTCTGGAATTTTGCCCTCATTGCCTCATAAACAGATCAAGGTCTACGTGTTTGTTCACAGAATTATTCGTGGAAAATCATGCTTCTGGGAACTGCGGTTCTGAAAACTAAGTTTTCAGGACTTGAGTTTCCGAAATGACCTCCAATCAGCTGATTGAGAAGTCTATAAAGGCCAAACGTTCGGAGGACGCACCACAATTAACAGCGCACTGACGATGCTTCCTTGCATTGTGACGAAACGTTTGCAAGTAAGTTGCCAAGATCTTGTGTGTGACAACTCAACCTGACCATCAGCCACCCGAGCCACACATGCAATGCAATGCCCTGGCAAGAAAGGAGATTTATTTCAGATCAGCTTTCTGTCTCCTGAATCCCAGAAAATGTGACCTGATGTTACTTACTACAACACAGGCCACTCGCCCCTCCATGCCCATGCTGGCCCTCAGCAGAGTAGCCCATCTGTCCCATACCCTCTCTTCGTATTTCTCTCCACCCCTTTAACACCGTACAACCGTAACATATAAGAGCAGAATTAGGCCATTCCGCTCATCTAGTCTCCACCGTTCAGTCATGACAGCTTTGTTTTCAACAACCTTCTCCCCATAACACTTAAAAACCCCCCACCACCAATCAAAAACCTATCAACCTCAACCTTAATTCCTGCCGCTGCCCGTAAGGAGTTTGTACGCTCTTCCCGGGACCGTGTGGGTTTCCTCCGGGTGCTCCGGTTTCCTCCCACAGTCCCAAAGACACGCTGGATGATAGGTTAATTGGTCATTGTAAATTGCCCTGCAATTAGGCTCGGATTTAATCGGGGGTTGCTGGGTGGCGTGGCTCGAAGAGCCGGGAGGGTCTATTCTGCACAGTGTCTCAATCAATCAATCAACAAACAAACCCAGTGACCTGAGCTCCAAAGCCCTCTGAGACAATGAATTCCACGGATTCACCACCCTCTCACTAAAGAAGTTCTTCCTCGCCTCCGTTCTAAAGGGACCCCCCCCCCCTTTATTCTGAGTCTGTGTCCTTGGTTCTGAGTCCTTCCGATTAATGGGAATGTCTGTCCACTCTGTCCAGTCTTTAAATATTCTGTAGGCTTCATTGAGATCCCCCACATGCTTCTGAACTCCATAAGAGTACAAGCCCTAGACATCAAACACTCCTCAAATGCCAGCCTTTTCGTTCTTCTGAGCTTCCCCTGGGCTCTTTCCAATGCCAGCACATCTTACCTTAAATAAGGAGCCCAAAACTGCTCCCAGTACTCCAAGTGAGGTCTGACGTTTCAGAGCGAAGTGATGTGAAAACGTAACGCTCTCGCAGTGAGATGTGCTGGAGGCCATTTCTGGGTGGTGTCGCCACCCTTTCCTCCCGCAGACGTTAGACCAGGCGCTTATTGGCGAGGATCTGGCTTGTGTGTCTGTCCCATTTCCCGATCGTTCAGGTCCTCAGCAGCACTCCCGTAACCTGAATCATAGAGACAGAAGGTAGCGGATGCTGGAATCTGGAGCGGCAACTGATCCGATGGAGGAATCAGTCCTGACGCAATAAGTGAACAACTCCGTCCCCCGCTCTGACCAGTTCCTCCAGCAGGTCAACAGTTGCCTCTTGAGCAAAGCTATCCTTCTGACCATCCAGCAGGCCCAAGAGGACACACCGGAACCCCTCAGTCAGTATCATCAGAACCAGTCACTTCAATGGTCCTGTTTAATATCAGAGAATGTATACAGTATACAACCTGAGATTCTTACTCATCACAGACATCCACAAAACAGAGAAAAAAAACACAAAGAACGAATAACAGAAAAAAAACACAAGATCCCTAAAGCCCTCTCCCCCTCCCAGACACATGCAGTAGCATCAGCCCCTCCCTCTTTCCCCCACCCTCACTAATTCCATTAGAAAGCATCAACCCTCCCCATCACCATGTAAGCAACATTAAAGCCCCCAAAGAGAGGCCATGATCTATGGTCCATCGAAAACCACTCTTCCCTCAGGCTCCCTCTCTCTCACTAACAAGGGAGAGGGGCATTGCTCCTTCCACAGCGAGGGGTGGGGGAGACAAACGGTCGCCGATTCGACGTTACAGTCTGTCTGCAGCGCCGCTCTTATTCCGAGCCCCCCAGCTCGAGCATTGGCCGCAAACTCTCTCCTGGTGTAAAGTAGAATCGCTCGCATCTGCTTCCTTCGTCTCGTTGTAGGATGAGTACGCTGCTGACCTGTACCACTTCGCCAGCAAAGAGGAGGAATACTCCAACTACTTTTACCTGGTAAGCTAGAAAAACGGAACAACAATTCATTGAGTACGGGCCCTCGACATCAAACACTCCTGGGATGGGCTTTACCTCCTGATCCGAGTAGAGGGCGTCGAACTCAGTACAATTATCAATGAAAGATCACTTCAGGGTTGATATGAGGGATGGAATGGTGACGTAATGCTTTTTCAGTGCTGGGGATCAGCAATGGGGGTTCCATTTCAGTGCTGTCCGTAAGGAGAATGGACGTTCCCCACCCCCCGACCACGAGGCTTTCCTGCGGTTTCCCCCCACACTTCAAAGGCGTACCAGTTGGTCGGTTAGTTGGTCACATGGGTGTAACTGGACGGTGCGGGCCCACTGGGCCCAAAACTGAAATGTGGGAGGAAACTGGAGCACTTGGAGGAAACCCGGAGGGTGCGTGCAAACTCCTTACAGACAGCGGTGGAAATTGAACTCGGGCCGCGGACGCAGTAATGGTGTTGCACTAATCTCTGCGCTGTCCTAGGTCCTGTTAATATAACTTCATTTTCTTCAACTTTTGAAGCTGATGGAGGCCCAGGCAGATTACCACAGGAGGTCGCTGGATGCTCTGGACACTCTGCTGCCGACACTGAAGACCAGCACCAACACACCAGGTCAGTAGACTCCGTCTAAAGGGATGGAGAGCACCCTTATCCAAGCTTCTCTTAAACGTTGTAATCACACCCACATCCACCACTTCTGCTGGCAGCTCGTCCCATAACTGGGACCACCCTCCATGTGAGGAAGTTCCCTTTAAGCATTTGACCTTTCACCCTTGACCCTCTCACCTTCAGTGGAAAAAGCCAGCTTGTATTTACCCTATCTATCATCATCATTATGCGCTGTGTCGTATGACATGAGCGATCATGGTCTATCCATAGCCACGATAGTTCTTGACAAATTTTTCTACAGAAGTGGTTGGCCATCGCCACCTTCTGGGCAGTATCTTTACAAGACGGGTGACCCCAGCCATTATCAATACTGTCCAGAGATTGTCTGCCTGGCGACAGTGGTCACATAACCAGGACTTGTGATCTGCACTGTCTGCTCATACGACCATCCACCACCTGCCCCCATGGCTCCACCTGACTGGGGGGGGGGGCTAAGCAGGTGCTACACCTTGCCCAAGGGTGACCTGCAGGCTAGTGGAGGGAAGGAGCACCTCCTTTGGTAGAGACGTATCTCCACCCTGCCACCCAAACCTTATCCATACCCCTCATAATTTTGTCTCACCTCATTCTCCTGCGCTCCAGGAAACAAAGTCCTCACCTGTTCAACCTCCCCCTACAACTCGTGTCCTCAAGTCCGGGCAATGTCCTTGTAAATTTTCTTTGCACTCTTTCAGCCTTATTGATATCTGACACATCAATTGACTCAAGCACCCTTTGTCTCATGCATTCTCTCACACACTCGAAGCCTCGCTCTCCCATTCACACTAGAATGCTCTGTCACTGTCTTGCACACATCATTCTTCCAGTTTTGGGTGAACGGCCCGGGATGTTTGCTGGCCCCCCCCGCCCCCTGCCCCCGGCCGTCAGTCACATGTTAATGATGGTTCCTGCCTCTGCCCCATGCCCTTAATTCCCTGCCCTTTCTCTGTGAGAAGCCGTCAGCCCCAAGAACCCCGCCTTCGGACGCCCGCTGGAGGAGCACCTGGAGAGCCGTGGGCAGGACATCGCCCTCCCCATCGAGGCCTGCGTCATGATGCTGCTGGAGAAAGGGATGAAAGAAGAGGTAGGATGAGGGGCGGGTGAAGAGCGAGAGAGCGAAATGAATGAGAAAGGTCACATGGGTGTAACTGGACGGTGTGGGCCCACTGGGCCCAAAACTGAAATGTGGGAGGAAACTGGAGCACTTGGAGGAAACCCGGAGGGTGAGTGCAAACTCCTTACAGAGGAGTCCCCCCACCCCCCTGAGAGAGAGCAAGAGATTTTGCAGATGCTGGAAATCCAGAGCAACACACACAATATGCCGGAGGAACTCAGCTGGCCTCCTGGATGAACATTACTTTCTCTAACTTCCAGTAATTTCTCCCCTTTTCTCTTTTGTTTTTCATTCCCCCTTCTGGTTCTCTGCTCATCCCTTCTCCTCACCTCACCTCCCCTGGGTCCCCTCCTCCTTCCCTTTCTCCCATGGTCTACTCTCCTCTCCCATCAGATTCCCTCTTCTCCAGCCCCTTTCCTCTTCAAATTATCACCTCCCCAGCTACTCACTTCTTCCACCGCTCTCCCAGCCACCCACCTTTCCCCTCACCTGGCTTCTCCTCCCCCGCTTCTTAATCTGGCTTTTTACCCCTTTCCTTTCCAGTCCTGATGAAGGGTCTCCGCCCGAAATATTGACTGTTTATTACTCTCCATAGACGCTGCCTGACCTGCTGAGTTCCTCCAGCATTTTGTAGAAGTGAAGTGATTATTTTAAATAATTCATTCAAAGGAGTGTTGGCTTCGCAGACAGGGCAAATGTTTAATTGTCTGTCCCTACTTGTCCTTAAGAAGGTGATGATGAGCTACCTTTTTGAACCTCTGTTGTCTTTGAGGTGAGGTATTCCCACAATAATTAGGGAAGTGTTGCGCTTTGTGACTTCAGAACATTAAACTAATTCAAAAGAAGACTCGGGACTCCAAAATGTAAGTCTAACTTCAAGTTTACTTTAAGCGAGACGCTCACACATCACGTAGTAGCGTGATGGCGTGTGCGATTCATGTATTTTTACATATAATACATGAATTATTTAAACAAGAATGCTTAATCAACATGTCTCAGGTAAATAGGGTCGTAAAGAAAGCTTTTGGCACGTTGGCCTTCATAAGTCAAAGTATTGAGTACAGGAGATGGGATGATATACTGAAGTTATATAAGACATTGGTGAGGGCTAATTTGGAGTATTGTGTGCAGTGTTGATCACCTATCTACAGGAAAGATGTAAATAAAGTTGAAAGAGTGCAGAGAAAATTTGCAAGGATGTTGCCCAGTCTGGAAGACCTGAAATATAAGGGAAGATTGGATAGGTTAGGACTTTATTCCTTGGAACGTAGAAGATTGAGAGGAGATTTGATAGAGGTAAACAAAATTATGAAGGGTATAGATAGGGTAAATGCAAGCAAGCTTCTTCCACCGAGGTCAGGTGGGACTAGATCCAGAGGTCATAGGTTCGGAGTGAAAGATGAGAAGTTTAAAGGGAACATGAGGAGAAACTTCTTCACCCAGAGGGTGGTGAGAGTGTGGAATGAGCTGTCAGCACGTGGTGCGTGCGAGCTCGATTTCAACGTTTAAGAGAAGTTTGGATAGGTACAAGGATGGTAGGGGTATGGAGGGTCATGGTCCCGGTACAGATCGATGGGAGTATTTATAGGCACCTGTTAGTCTCGTGAGACCATGGATTTGCGCCTTGGAAGGTTTTCAGGGCGCAGGCCTGGGCAAGGTTGTATGGAAGACCGGCAGTTGCCCATGCTGCAAGTCTCCCCTCTCCACGCCACCAATGTTGTCCAAGGGAAGGGCATTAGGACCCATACAGCTTGGCACCGGTGTTGTCGCAGAGCAATGTGTGATTAAGTGCCTTGCTCAAGGACACACACGCTGTCTCAGCCAAGGCTCGAACGCACGACCTTCAAATCACTAGACGAACACCTTAACCACTTGGCCACGCGCCAACACTATTGATGGGAGTAGGCAGTTTAAATGGTTTGGCACTGACTAGATGGGCCAAAGGGCCTGTTTCTGCAACCTAACATAGGTATAGGAACAGTAATTTATTTCCAAGTCAGGATCATGCGTACTTGTCTATTTAAGGTTCTGGAAGTGTGGCAACACCCCAGTACATACCTCGCTGATTTAATATGATGCAAAATGATGCATTTCACTCTAACTTTCAATGTATATGTGAGAGATAAAGCTAATCTATGAATTAAATAGTGAGTATTGAGGAAAATGCAAAGAAAGATCGAGATGATTTAGACTAGTTGTCAAAACATTCAGTTATGGCAAAAGTGCCAGAGAGAGACGATGAAGCGGGTGGACAGTTCACTGACTTTAACAAGAACTGTTGCAGAATTTAAAGGAAAGCAGTAAACACTCAGCCAACAGGCAGTTAACTAAAGCTTCAAACTAACCAAATACTAAATACTAACCAAATAACCAAATACTAAATGAATACAGCTCCTTCACAGCCTCAGTCAAAATGGTAGCCCACTTTCCCGGAGAAGGTAAGCAGGGAGTGTAAATGTTGCTGTGGTTTTGGTCAGGTGTCAACAGGACTGGATCAAAAAAAGAGTTAAATACCACCATAATGGAACCATGATTCGCTCAGACTTGGTTACTCATGACGGAATTGCCAAGACTGTTGCAGGGGAATGTAGACCCCCCCCCCCACCACAGCAGAGCCCGTGGTTGTGACACTAGTGGAATCTGTGGGTAAATGTGAAGTTCATATTCAAATGTCACAGCTGACCAGGTAGCTTGTTCAGTCGAACTTCCCTCACGCTGAAAGGTGGTGAACCGAATTGCAGGGAAAAGTCATGCAAAATGAGAGGAAAGAATCCAGCGAGGCTTTGCTGGATTCCTTAGCAGGCAAGGTATAAGCAGATCGTCCAAAAACAAACCTCACAGGCAAAGTCAAAATCCAAAACAAGAACATCAATTAGAGTTCCAGAAACTAGAGATTCCTACAAACAACAGCAAGGCTTCACTTACAAAAGATAACTCCAAGAGTGAGCAAAGATAAAAGGGACGAACAACTTATTTTGGGCTACAAACAAGGCGCAGGTGGTAACAATGAACGAATGATTAGCCTAATGGGTAGGTTAGCGGTAAAGGGGTTGGCCTTCTCATCTCTGTCTCCCTCTGGTGGTCAGTTTGAGGTATGACATCAAAAGGACAGGCACAGGCTGTGCATTTGCAATTAAGGCTACTGATATGTTGGTGAGATCACACACCAACATACAGTTTTGCTTGTTTTATCTAATGTGATGCATGAAGATTTTTTAAATCTTTGTTTATGACTGATGCTGTCTCCATAATGCTCTTCCAATTTCTGCAGGGCCTGTTCCGACTGGCAGCTGCAGCTTCTGTTCTGAAGCGTTTAAAATCCGCGCTGGACAGTGGTTCCTTTGACCCGCAGGAGTTTAATTCAGACCCACATGCCGTGGCGGGTAAGAAGTTTTCCGGCACGGATTTTACGGGGGTTCTCTTGTCTGCACCTTACAGTAGCCTTGCTGTAGTTGGTCGGAGACTTTTGACGGGATGGTGTGTAGAAATGATCCCTTCTGCCCCTTGCCGCCAATCAGCGTTGCCGCGCGCAGCAAGGCTGGCGGTGCAGCGGGTAGTGCTGCTGCCTCACAGCTCCCCGCCCTAGTCCAGGTTCAATGCCGACCTCGGGGGCTGCCCGTGACTGTGATACCCTCTGGCTTCTACCCACACCCCAAAAGCATGCAGGATGATGGGTCCATTGGTGTTTAGACTATAAGATGTAGGTGCAGAATTAGGCCATTGGGCCCATCGTGTCTGTTCTGCCATTTTATCGTGGCTGATCCAATTTTCCTCTCAGCCCCAATCCCCCCGTATCCCTTCATGCCCTGACTAATCAAGAATCTATCAACCTCTGCCTTAAATATGCCAAATGACTTGGCCTCCACAGCTGCCTGTGGCAAAGAACTCCAGATTTACTTCTCTCCCGCGAAAGAAATTCCGCCTCACCTCCTTTCTAAAAGTATGTCCCTCTATTCTGAGGCGGTGTCCTCTGATCTTGGACTCTCCCACCGTAGGAAACACCCTCTCCATATCCACTCTATCAAGGCCTTTCACCATTCAATAGATTTAAATGAGATCACCCCTCATTCTTCTGAATTCGAGTGAATACAGGCCCAGAGCCATCAAACACTCTTCATATGACAAACCATTCAACCCTAGATTCATTTTTGTGAACCTCCTTTGAACCCGCTCCAGTTTCAGCACTTCCTTTCTGAGATAAGGAGCCCACAACTGCTCACAATACTCTAAGTGAGGCCTCACCAGTGCTTTATAAAGTCTCAACATTACATCCTTGCTTTCATATTCTGGTCCTCTTTAAATGAATGCTAACATCGCATTTGCCTTCCTCACCACAGACTCAACCTGCAAATTAACCTTTAGGGAATCCTGGACAAGGACTCCCAAGTCCCTTTGCATGTCAGTCTTTAGTATTTTCTCTCCATTTAGAAAAAAAAGCAACCCTGTCACTTCTTCTACCAAAGTGCATTACCATGCACTCCCCAACACTGTATTCCATCTGCCATTTCTTTGCCCATTCTCCTAATCTTTTTAAGTGATGCCCCTCTACCTATCTTCATATTGTCTGCAAACTTTGCAACAGGCCATCAATTCCATCATCCAAATCATTGACATAGAACATAAAAAGAATTGGTCCTAACGCAGATCCCTGTGGAACACTACTAGTCACCGGCAGCCAACTGGAAAAAGCTCCCTTTACCCCCGACTCTTTGCCTCTGGCCGATCAGCCACTGCTTTATCCATACTAGAATCTTCCCTATAATACCATGGGCTGATACATTGTTAAGCAGCCTCATGTTTGGCATCTTGTCAAAGGCCATTTGAAAATCCAAGTTCACAGCGTCAGCCAATTCTTCTTTGTCTATCCTGCTTCTTATTTCTTCTAAGAATTACAATAGATTTATCAGACAAGATTTTCCCTTGAGGAAACCATGCTGACTATGGCTTATTTTATCATGTGCCTCCAAGTATCCTGAAACCTCATCCTTAATAATCAACTCCAACATCTTCCCAACCACTGAGGTCGGACTAACTGGCCTATAGTTTCCTTTCTTCTGCCTCTCCTCTCTTGAAGAGTGGAGTGACATTGGCAATTTACCAGTGATGGGACAGAGTAGAGGGAGCTTCACTCTGTATCTAACTTGTCCCTGTCCTGGGAGTGTGTGATGGGACAATGTAGAGGGAGGTTCACTCTATGTCTAACTTTTCACTGCCCTGGGAGTGTGTGATGGGACAGTGTAGAGGGAGCTTCGCTCTGTATCTAACCCATGCTGTACCACTCTGTTTAATTTGAAGTATACTTCCCCTGCTTGTTTTCTTCACTACAGACACTGCCTGACCTGCTGAGTGTGTCCAACATTTTCGGATTTTATTTCAGATTTCCTCCAGCTGCAGCTTTTTGATATGATTTTCGTTTTCTCTCTTTTATCCTGTGCTGTTTCTGACTTGGGAATGTTTGATGGTTCAGTGGAGGGAGGCGCATTTACTCCACATCTAACCTGTCCCACTCGGGAGTGCCCTGGAGGTACTTGATGCCAGGATGTGTCTTGGTGTGGCACATACAACAGGATGAGGAGTAAACTTTGACCCTAAGAGTGCATTCGTTGCTATGGTAGAAATATAAATAAATTGATTAGTGTAAACAATTCGCTTCTACAAAATCATGGGTTTGATCACAAGGAAAGGTAAAGAAAACAAGTATCATTACATCAGCTTAACAAACCTTCTGGAGCTCGGGGATCATTTCTGGCACCATTCTGTAAGGAGTCTGTGGAATGTGTGGGTTTGCACCGGTTTCCTACAGTTCAAAGACGTACTGGGTGGGTTAACTGGTCATTGTAAATTGTCCCGTGATTAGGTTGGGGTAAACCGGGGTTGTCAAGGGTAACGGGGGGTGGCACGGCTTGAAGGGCCTGAAAGGCCTACCCTGTCCTGTATCACTAAATAAATGGCCAATAATGAGAAAATTAGATGTTAAAATATTTGTGTTTGTTAAAGAAAAGTGACCCGGCTGGTGGTGTAGTGGCATCAGCGTCAGACTTCGGGACGAAAGGTCCCGAGTTCGAATCCAGCCGGCTCCCCTGCACGCTTTCCGTCTGTGCTGGGTTACGAGCTGGTGATCCCTTTGGAAACTCACCCGGCGGAAGGCAATGGCGCAGTTCCCCACTATGTCAGAGAGGTGTGGAAGTATTCTAGTGATTAAAATTAGAAAACATAGAATGCAGGTGAATTCAATTGTCATATCTCTATGAATCATGGTTACCCATCTTCCTCTCTGGGATAGGTGCACTGAAGTCTTACCTCCGTGAATTACCTCAGCCGCTCATGACGTTTGACCTTTACGATGAATGGTTTCAAGCTGCCAGGTAGGTGATGGCACGTTCGTCACTGGAATCAGTCGTGGAATGCGTTGCTTTGTGGCAGCAGTACGGTGCGGGCGCGCCAAGTGAAAGTCAGTTACAATAAAAATAAGTACATAATGCAAAAGAGAAACAGTGAGGTAGTGTTCATGGGTTCAATGTCCGTTCAGGAATCTGATGGCAGAGGAACAGGAACTGTTCCTGAATCGTTGAGTGTGTGCCTTCAGGTTCCTGTACCTCCTCTCCGGTGGTAGTAATGAGAACAGGGCACGTCCTGGATGTTGAGGGTCCTGAATGATGGATGCCCCCCTCCTGAGGCACCGGCGCTTGAAGATGTCCTCGATGGTGTGTAGGCTTTGGCCGATGACGAAGCTGGCTGCATAGTAACCACCTGAAACCTATTAAGTTTCTGTGAATTGGTGTCTCCTTAAATGGTGATGAAACCAGTGAGAATTTTATAGTTCTGTGCAGCGTGTTTACCTTTTATAGTTCCTTTCAATCCCTTTTCCTCCAGTACCACAGCTGGAACCTCCTCAAAGGTAAAAGAGTTGAGTTGAGCTGTTCTCCGATCTTGGCGACTTACTTGCAAGCGTTTCATCACCGCGCGAGGAGACATCGACAGTGCGCTGTTGATCGTGACGTGCCCTTCGAATGCTTGGCCTTGATATACTTTTCAATCAGCTGATTGGTCGTCATTTCGGAAACTCAGTTGCGACTTGGGGAGGAAATCTCATCGTTGATTGGCTGCGTGGCAAACTTTGTGCCTTGTGGTCTGGAATTTTGCCCACATCGGCTCGTAAGTAAGGATCAAGGTCTACGTGTCTGTTTACAGAATTGTTTGCGGAAAACCACACTTCCAGGAATTCTCTTCCATGCCCTGTGTTTGCTTGCGCCATGACTTTCACTGATGCCCAGTCAAATTTGTGTCCCTCTCGATCTCTATGGGTAGAGACAAGGGAGAGTTGGCCATGACGCTTTACAGCCAGTTGACGTTAATGGATCCCTGTGCATAGATTTCTCCCAGTTTGGCCGACGTAATATATGCTGCATTGGGTTTTGTAGACATTGGTCTCATCCAATAGCCTATTTCAGTCTTCTAGTCTGCAAAGTACTCTCCTCAATGTTGCTGTTAGCTTATGCACAACTGAAATTCTATGTTCTTGGAGCAGTCAGGCCGTCATTTCACACAACACACCCACAACCAATCAGCGATGAGAATTCCTCCTCACGTCACAACTGAGTTTCTGAAATAACAACCAATCAGCTGATTGAAAAGTAGATAAAGGCCAAGCAGGTAGGTTGACAGGTATCTAAGTAGCCAGGGCATCAAAGGTTATGGTGAGAAGGCGGGGGAGTGGGTCTAAATAGGAGAATGGATCAGCTCATGATAAAATGGTGGAGCAGACTCGATGAGCCGAATGGCCGACTTCTGCTCCTTTGTCTTATGGTCTAAGCATTCCAAGGACACATTGCCCACATCTGGGGAATATGTTGTCACAAGTGGCCAAGTCATTGGGTGCATTTAAGGCAGAGGTAGACAGGCTCTTGATTAACCAGGGCATCAAAGAGTATGGGGAGAAGGCAGGGGAGTGGGGATGACTGGAAGAATTGGATCAGCCATGATTGAATGGCAGAGCAGTCTCGATGGGCTGAATGGCTTACTTCTGCTCCTATATCTTATGGTCTTATGGACACACCACAATAACAGCACACTGACAATATTTCCTCATATGGTGATGAAACATTTGCAAGTACATTGCCAAGATTGGAGAACGACTCAACCCAACCAGAGCTACACATTTTCAGAATTATTTCTAGGTAATGCAGTGGCCTACAACCAAAGCCAACCACTGGGTGATATCTGGGCTTGTATTCTGATCTCTGATTGGCTCCCTAAGGAGTAGACTGTTCTGTGTAGATGAATCACATTGGTGGACAAGTCTGCCCACCTGACCCACATTGCCTCCACCTATGGAGGCAGGAAGATCACGCAGTCTGCCACATTTAGAATACTGCGTCCATCTCTGATTGCTGCACTTTGGGAATGCAAAGGGCCAAGAAGATTGCTGGAAAGGTTCTGGAGGTACTGTGCATTAGAACATTGTTTCTAATCTGATCAACTAACATTGCTTACTTTGCAACAGAGGCGGCCGAGTGGAGACTTAAGCATGTAAAATAAGAAGGGGCTTAGTGCAAATGAGAAGAACCCGTTTTCTGTAGAAGGGTTTGAAAAGCAGATGCATAGAACCCAAGTGATGGGCGGGAGGATTACAGGGGAGATGACGAGAAATATTTCACCCAGAATGTGGTGGGTCTGGAACTCGGTGTCTGAAAGGGTGGTGAAGGCAGGGACCCTCGTCACCTTGAGGCAGTACTTGGCTAAGGTACTGGAGAGAGGTCTGGGCACATTGCATCGCACACAGGAGTTGGGATGCTATTTTGAAGTTGTATATGACATTGTGCATATGTGTATGGCTGAATTTGGAGTATCGTGTGCAGTGCTGCTCACCTAACTACAGAAAAAATTACAGACATCCCACTTTTCCCGGAAGTTCCGGGAGTCACCTGCATATTGATAGTGGCTCCCTGATGCCCGCAAATTATATACAGTATCCCGGAAATCAATTTTTTTGAGAGTGAGCAAGTGAGAGAAAGCAAGAGAAGAACGCGAGAGTGACCATGAGAGAGAGAGAGAGCGCATGCGAGAGAGAGCGAGAGCAAGCAAGCGAGAGCGTGTGTGAGAGAGAGAGCGCACGCCATGGCAGAATGGTCCAAAAAAAGAAAATATAAAACGTACGTCACCCCAGACTACACTAACGTGTACCCCTACCTAATAGGGGTCAAAATAATGACAGTGTTGCTCACTGCACTGTTTGCAACAGTGACTTTTCTATTGCCCGTGGTGGGTTAAGACTGTAAAAGACATGTTGAGGTGAGTTTAACAGGTGTCATTCGTTCATTAGCATAGCTAACGTTATTTAAACTAGCTGGCCAGCTGCTCAGGAGCTACTCTATTGCAGACATCCCACCTCTCCCAGAAGTTCCAGGAGTCTCCTGCAAATTGATGGTGCTACCTCCCTGAAATGAGTTTTTGCAGGGTGGGGTGTCTGAAATTATAAAGTGTGTAAGAGTGCAGAGAAAATTAAAAGGATGTCACAGGAATTTGAGGACCTGAATTATGGAGAAAAGTTGAATAAGTTAGGACTTTATACACAGCAGTGCAGAAGAAAGAGAGAAGCTCTTAAAGACCAGGGGTTCCCAACCTTCTTTATGCCTTGGACCCCTGCCCTTAACCAAGGGGTCCGTGGACCCCAGGTTGGGAATATACAGAATTATGATGGGTATATTGATAGGGTGAATGCTTGCAGGCTTTTCCTCCTCACATTGGGTGAGACTAGAGCTGGAGGTCATAGGGTTAGCGTGAAAGGTGGAACATTTAAGGGGAACCTGAGGGGGAGCTTTGCCACTCAGAAGGTGGTGTGAATGTGCTAAAAAGCTTCCAGCACAAGTGTTGGACGCAGGTTCAGTTGCAGCGTCTGGGAGCTGTTTCAATGGTTGAGAAGGGCATGGAGGACTATTATCCGGGTGCAGGAAGATGGTTCGGGGTGGCACAGACTAGATGGGCTGAAGGGCCTGTTTCTGTGCTGTAGTGCACGATGACTCTCTGTTATCTACAAGAGCTCTCTCCTACAGGGTTACAGACCCAGTGCTGGAAGATGGAAGTAGGCTTGGGAGCATAGACTTGATGGGCTGAATAGCCTCTGTCAACATAGTAAGTAAGCTCTAATGATACAATGAGAAGTTTCAATCAGAGATTTAGAGTGAAGAGGCTGGACTGTTCCACTGAAGCATGAAATTTGCAAGGAGATTTGATTGGATTATATAAGGTTATTATGTACGCCGGTATGCCTGTTTGTTTATGCAAATATCTAATCAGCCAATCGTGTGGCAGCAACTCAAAGCATAGAAGCATGCAGACATGGTCAAGAGGTCCAGTTGTTGTTCAGGCCAAACATCAGAATGGGGAAGAAATGTGATCTAAGTGGCTTTGACCGTGGAGTGATTGTTTGTATCAGACGGGGAGGTTTGAGTGTCTCAGAAACTGCTGATCTCCGGGGAGTTTCACGCCTAACCATCTCTGGAGTTTACAGACAGCGGTGTGAGAAACAGAAAACACCCAGTGAGCCGCAGCTCTGTGGGTGAAAAGGCCTTGTCAATGAGAGAGGTCAGAGGTGAATGGACAGACTGGTTCAAGCTGACAGGAAGGTGACAGTAACTCAGATAACCACATGTTACAACAGTGGCGTGCAGAAGAGCAACTCTGAACGTACGACATGTTGAACCTTGAAGTGGATGGGCTACAGCCACAAATTTACACTCAGTAGCCACTTGATTAGAAAAGGAGGTACCTAATAAAATGGGCATTGGGTGTACATTGGGGGAAATGGTCCCATTAGTGGCCGGATCAAAGATCAAACAGAATGGGTTCAAAGTCATGGGCGTAAAATAGAGAGAAGGCGAGTTCCAGGAGAGACTGCTTGCGAACCTCATGCTGTCTACTTTCCCCTGCGCAGTGAGAAAGATCTTCCTAAGCAGATAGAACAGCTGAGAGACGTGTGTGCCAAGATGCCTGCAGAATCCTACAAGAACTTGCGGTAAGGCCACCCGGGAGAATGGTGAGGGTTGGCGGTTACTCACTTCTGTACGACGATGCCCCGCGCCATGCCCCATCCCGCCCCGCCCTTGGCCAAGAACTGAGTCGGGGCACAGTGGCCGCTTGATGTATAAAGTGTAAAGAATGAGGAGATAACCAGCTCGGTACTGGGCAAGTGAGCAGAGGCTCAGTGGGTTTAATGGATCGTCTTAATGTGGTGAGGCGGAAGGGGGGACGTACACGGGCTGGATAGGCAGAAATTCCTGATGTAGACCAGGAGCAACAGGACAGAGAAAGGCCCTTCTGCCCAATATCCATTCTGACTTACTTATACTTAGCATACATTATCCTGTCCTCTTTCAATTCTTCTTTCATCATCTCTCCCCCTTCCACCTGGCTTCACCTATCACCTTCTAGTTTGTACTCCTTTTCCACTCTCCCCCACGTTCTTATTCTGATGTCTTCCCCTTTCCTTTCATGTCTTGATGAAGGGTCTCTGGCCAAAACATCACATCTTGATTCCTCTCCATAGATGCTGCCTGACCTGCTGAGTTCCCCCAGGATTTTGTGTGTGTTCATCTGGGCTTCCAGCATCTGTAGAACCTCCTTGCCCTCCTTGTATTTATCTTTTAAGTTCTCCCCACATTCTCATCAACACCCACTGGATTCCACCACTCACCTGCGTTCAGGGTGCTTTACAGTGGGCACGTGGCCAAGTGGTTAAGGCATTGGACTAGCGATCTGAAGGTCATGAGTTCGAGCCCCAGACAAGGCAGCATGTTGTGTCCTTGAGCAAGGCACTTGACCACACAGTGCTCTGTGACGACACCGGTGCCAAGCTGTACTAGCCCTTGCCCTTCCCATGGACAACATTGGTGTCGTGGAGAGGGGAGACTTGCAGCATGGACAACTGCTGGTCTTCCATACAACCTCGCCCAGGCCTGCGCCCTGGGGAGTGAAGACTTTCCAGGCGCAGATCCATGTTCTCGCAAGACTAACGGATGCCTTTATTACAGCGGCCAAGAAGGCTTGGGGGTTTGATGTTTTTGTTGCTGTCTGCACGATTTGTTTTTGCGCAGGTAGGGGTTAGGGTTGGATGTTCTTGTTGTCTGCACGATTTGTTTTTTGTGTGGGGGGAATTATGTTTTTCTTTGTATGGCTTCCGTGGTTTTCTTTGTTCCGTGGCTGTCTGGAGAAGATGAATCTCAGAGTTGTATACTGCATGCACACTCCACATAGACAGCACCAAAGATCAGGATTGAACCCGATTCTCAGGCGCACTGAGGCAGGCTCTACCAGCTGTGCCCTTGTATTAGACAGAGCCCCCCCCCCCATAATGCTGACGACAGAGCGGGGTGGCGAACCTTGGTGAGATCGTGCGCCCAAATTGGCGATGATCGAAAGTTCTCTTGTATTCTATGGTAATTATCCAAAGAGATTATCGTTGATTAGTGAATAAGTAATTATAATTAAAATAATGAATCTTGGGTCTTATTCATTGTTTAATATGAATAAAACTATTACAGAGACCGATTGAAATAAAATCAAGTGTTTTAGAGAACATTTTCAAAGATTACTAATATTAATCTTTGAAAAAGAGAATGGAAAAATAACATAATTTTTAAATCACAAACACGAGATCTGCAGATTTGCTGGAAATCCAAAGCAACACACACACAGCAGGCCAGGCAGCATCTATGGAAAAGAGCAAACAGTGGATGTTTCTGTTCAGGGTCCTTGTTCAGGAACGAGAAAAGGGTCTCACCCTGAAATGTTGACTATTTACACTTTTCCATATTGGCTGCCTGGCCTCCTGAGTTCCTCCAGCATTTTGTGTGTATAATTTTTAAATAGCAATCCAGGTGCAATTCAATGCTACTAGGCAGAATAATAGTTCAGCATTGACTAGATGGGCTGAAGGGCCTGTTTTGTGCTTATGTCACTCTATGACTCTATGTTTCTATTGTTTTAGTCATCATCCTTTAAGTACCATGTTGCATGATGTGGGTGATCATGGTCTACGTGACCATGATTGTTCTTGGCAAATTTTTCTACAAAATTGATTTGTCATCGCCTTCTTCTGGACAGCATCTTTACAAGATGGGTGACTGCCAGCTATTATCAATACTCTTCAGAGATTGTCTGCCTGGCGTCAGTGGTCGCTTAACCAGGACTTGTGATATGCACCAGCTGATCATACGACCATCCACCACCTGCTCCCATGGTTTCATGTGACCCTGATCAGGGGGGCTAAGCAAGTGCTACACCTTGTCCAAGGGTGACCTGCAGGCTAGCGGAGGGAAGGAGCAGTCTTACACCTCCTTTGGTAGAGACGTATCTCCACCCTGCCACCCAGTTTACATGTAAAATTGTTATTGTTTATAGGCATCCGTTAGTCTCATGAGACCATGGATTTGCACCTTGCAAGGTTTCCAGGGCGCAGGCCTGGGCAAGGTTGTATGGAAGACCAGCAGTTGCCCATGCTGCAAGTCTCCCCTCTCCACACCACCGATGTTGTCCAAGGGAAGGGCATTAGGACCCATACAGCTTGGCACCGGTGTCGTCGCAGAGCAATGTGTGGTTAAGTGCCTTGCTCAAGGACACACACACTGCCTCAGCCAAGGCTCGAACTAGCAACCTTCAGATCACTAGACGAACGCCTTAACCACTTGCCCACGCGCCAACAAAGTTGTTATTATACCTCAAATAAAACATAAGAAATATGAAAATTGGAATTGTGAGCATTAGTGCAAATTCATAAAAGAGCAAGAAAAGGAGGACTAACACACTTTATTCTCGTAAACACAAGATGCTGGAAATCTTGAGGAACGCACACAAAATGGTGGAGAGATTCGGTTGGTCAGGCAGCATCCATGGTGGGAATAAAGAGTCAATGTTTCGGGCTGAGACCCTTCATCAGGGCAGTTAGCACAACGCTTTACGGTACAGGCGGCCCAGGTTCAATACCCACCGCTGCCTGTAAGGAGTTTGTACGTTCTCCCCATGACCACGTAGGTTTCCTCCAGGTGTTTTGGTTTTGCCCTCACGGTTCAAAGACCTACCGGTTGACAGGTTAATTGGTCATTGTCCCGTGATTAGGCTAGGATTAAATCAGGAGATTGGCTCGAAGGGCCAGAAAGGCTTATCTCAATAAATAAATCAGGACTGGAAAGGAAGGGAGGAGCCAGAGTAAGAAGGCGGGGGGAAGATAAGGCAGGTGATAGGTGAGGCCAGGTGAGGGGGAGGGTGGATGAAGTAAGAACTGGGGCGGGGGGTGTGATGGGTAGAAGAGGTAAAGGGCTGAAGAAGAAGGAATTGGATAGGAGAGGAGAGTGGACCATGGGAGAAAGGGAAGGAGGAGAGGCACCAGAGGGAGGTGAGGAGAAGAGAAAGGCAAGAGGGGAGCCAGAATGAGAAATGGGAAAAGAGAGAAGGGGAAGTTACCAGGAGTTAGTGGAAGTTAGAGAAATCAATATTCATACCATCAGGTTGGAGGCTAATCAAGCAGAATATGAGGTGTTGCTTCATTGTGACTTTGGCATCACTGTGGCAGTAGACTTTTATTCTCATTGTGCCATATGCTAACAAAATGTTTGCATGTGCCATTTTGGGCCAGTGTGCTGTAGGTTTGCCATCCCTGTGAGGGTATGGTTTGGGAATCACTCTTACTCCTTCTAATAGAATCCACTACAAATGGGACACAAGGAGAAAGTCACAGTTCTGTAACCCACCTTCTAACCAAACTCGCCCACGAAAACCACACCCACTTTTGTACAGAGTCACCTTACTTGTTTTGTGATGCCTCACACAGTTAAATAGCTCACCACCAAAGGCAACCCCAGTTGGCTGACTATCTATCTCAAGAGAAAATAAATCTCTATGTTTTGTTTGGAAAACCAGGTATCTCATTAAATTTTTGGCGAAATTGGCCGAATACCGGGATGTGAACAAAATGACGCCCAGCAACATTGCCATTGTGCTAGGGCCAAATCTTCTCTGGCCCAGGAATGAAGGGTAGGTTAAAGGTCAGGTAAGAGGTCGCTTTCAAGGACTCTTTACAACTTGTGTTCTCAGTATTGAGTTTTTTCACAATTTATCTTCTTTTCCTCATTGGTTGTTTGTCGGTATCTGAATCTTCTTTGTAAAATTTTGTTGTATTTCTTTTTTCCTGTAAATGCCTGCAAGGAAAAGGAATCTTTTATGAGGTAATATATGGTGATATATACATATACTTCTAACTTTTTGCGAAGTGTGTCTTGCATCTATTATAATACATCGCAGACACATCCCTCCCCACTGTCAGGCACTGCCTCATGGAGGCAACGTCTATCATCAAAGATACCCATCACCTAAGCTGTTCCATCATCTCACAGCTAACACTGGACAGGAGGTACAGAGGTGCAAAGTCCCACACGCCACCAGGTTCAAGGACAGCTACTGCCCTTCATCCATTCTGTCCTTGAACCTACCTGCGCCCTGACCAGTACTTCAGCATAGCAGCACTATAAACACTTTGCTTCTTTTTTGAGGGAAATGGGTTGTTTCTCATCAAAAGTTCGTATCTTCTTCTTCCTTAAGCCCACCGCGCCTACGGTGGCATAGGCCGCCGAGAGCAGCTCACCAGAGCCCTCCGTCCTAGGCCGAAGGTTGATCAGCCCTCTGGCTTCTGCTTTCACCGCACAACCTCCCACGTCTTCTAGGCGAAGGTCCTTCCTCTTCCAGGAATGAGGTCTTTGGAGCTCCTGTTGGTGTTTCTGCAGCACAAACACGAGGGAATCTGCAGACGCTGGAAATCCGAGCAAAATGCTCAGAATGCTGGAGGAACTCGGCAGGCAGGCAGCATCTGTGGAAACAACTACAACCAGTCCTGCTGGAGGGTTTTTCAGCCAGAAATGTCGACTACTTTTTTCCATAGACGCTCCCTGGCCTGCCCAGTTCCTCCAGCATCTTGTGTGTGTTGCTCGGTGTTTCTGTAGCTCTTGAGTTTTTACTTGATGGGATTGCTAGCCCCATGCCCAACCCTCCTCTTTTCACAGCCGGGCTTAGGGCTGTCCATGGCAGAGTTAAACACTTTGTAGAGTTTATCTTTAATTTATGTTTTTCTTGTAAATGTTGCATATCTGATGCTATTTGCCTGTGATACTTCTCTAAGTAAGTTTCTTATTACATCTGTGCGCACACGTATATGACAATAAACTCCACTTTGACTTCGGTCACAGCAAGCATTCTAAGACAGACGATTGCCTATTGTCTCCTGTTTCCATAGGTCAGTAAGTTGTTTTGTATCACTTTGTCCTGAGAGTAGAAAGATATGATTATGAGGACACGCAGTCCCCTTTTATTGTCATTTAGTAATGCATGCATTAAGAAATGATAAAAATGTTACCATGGCATCTGACATAAAACAATAATATGGCATCTGGTTGATCAGAAATCCTGACAGTCCAGTATCTGACTCATTCATTGGTCCAGAATGAGCCTGGGGTCAAAGTGCAGTTGGGTGGAATAGCTGCAGCCAGGGTACAGATTGTGGGTTGGGGTCCAGATACCAAGGCTCAGGTACCTGGGTTAATTTTCCAGATAGCTTGTGTCCTTCCTGCTCCCTTTATGTTCACTATACTACTGTATTGTGTAGCATTTCATTACTTTTTTAAAATTATTTTACTTTGTTAAGATACAGCATTGTCCTTTGAGCTACACCATACAGCAATCCCCTAACTTAACCCTAGCCTAATCACAGGGCAATTATCAATGACCAATTAACCTACCAACCGGTACATCTTTGGACTGCTCTCCACAGTCCGTCTGTAGAGGATCCAATTGCAGAGGGAGGTGCAGAGGCCGGGATTTTGAAGCTGGTTGATGAGTACTGAGGATCTGACACTTGTGTTTTCCTCATTTCCCAGGAAGGTGTCAATGATGGACATGGCATCGGCATCTTCGGTTCAAGTAGTGTCCGTCATCGAGCCCATCATACAGAACGCGGACAGCATCTTCCCTGAAGGTACGGCCCCATTTCGATTTATTCATTTGAGATAACAGCGCAGAATAGGTCTTTTCGGCCCTTCAAGTCGTGCCGTCCAGGAACCTCACAAGTAATCCTAGCCCAATCACAGGACAATTTACGAAGACCAATTAACCTACCAACCGGTACGTCTTTGGACTGTGGGAGGAAACCGGAACAGAACCAGAAAACCCACATGCTACAGGCAGCAGCGGGAATCGAACCCAGGTCACTGCTACTGTAAAGTGTTATGCTAACCACTACGCTGCCGCCCCCTCCCCCCAATAGTATAATTTTAATAGACGGTCCAGGGCCTCCTCTGCTGCTGCAATGAGGCCACGCTCAGGTTGGAGGAGCAGCTCCTTATATTCCGTCTGGGTAACCTCCAACCCGAGGGCATGAGCATCGATTTCTCGGACATCTGGTAAATGCCCCGCTCCTCCCACCATTCCCATTCCCGTTTCCCCCTCTCATCTCATCTCCTTACCTACCCATCACCTCCCTCTGGTGCTCCTCCACCTTCCTTTTCTTCAGCAGTTACAGTCTTGCGCACACATGTATAGTTGGGACACTTATGTCTTTTGCACTGTACCGTATAAGATTTTTGTCTTGGGCACTAGCAGAGAAACCATGGGAGGGTTTTAAAACAAATTCAAGTGTGGTATGAACGTTGAAGGTGATGGGTAGGTTGATATTCAAAATTAATCCGTTTAGGTGGAAAAGGGAGTGCTCTTTGAATGGGGGAAAACATTGGGGTGGGAAGGTGTTGGGTTGTCGATGGGGCAGCGAGAGATTTGGCGAGGAAGTATCCAGCCTCCCGCCCTTCAGAGCTGGCAATCGTATGGCCCCAGACCATCATTGGATTTGGTTTACTATTGTCTCGTGTACTGAGGTACAGTGAAAAGTTTGGCTTGCATACTGTTCATACAGATCAGATCATTACACAGTACATTGGGGTAGAATGAGGTAAAACAATAACAATGCAGAATAAAGTGTACCAGCTACAGAGAAAGTGCAGAACAGGTGAACAGTAAAGTGCAAGGTCATAGCAAGGTAGATGGGGAGATCAAGCAACCATTGTATTGTACAACGGAACCACTTACATACTTCACATACTTTATACTTTATTGTCGCCAAACCATTGATACTAGAGCCTACAATCATCACAGCGATATTTGATTCTGCGCTTCCCGCTCCCTGGAGTACAATCAATAGTAAATATTAAAAATTTAAATTATAAATCATAATAGAAAATAGAAAAGGGAAAGTAAGGTAGTGCAAAAAAACCGAGAGGCAGGTCCGGATATTTGGAGGGTACGGCCCAGATCCGGGTCAGGATCCGTTCAGCAGTCTTATCACAGTTGGAAAGAAGCTGTTCCCAAATCTGGCCGTACGAGTCTTCAGGCTCCTGAGCCTTCTCCCGGAGGGAAGAGGGACGAAAAGTGTGTTGGCTGGGTGGGTCATGTCCTTGATTATCCTGGCAGCACTGCTCCGACAGCGTTGCAGTGTAAAGTGAGTCCACGGACGGAAGATTGGTTTGTGTGATGTGCTGCGCCGTGTTCACGATCTTCTGCAGCTTCTTCCGGTCTTGGACAGGACAACTTCCATACCAGGTTGTGATGCACCCTAGAAGAATGCTTTCTACGGTGCATCTGTAAAAATTAGTGAGGGTTTTAGGGGACAGACCAAATTTCTTTGGCTTTCTCAGGAAGTAAAGGCGCTGGTGGGCCTTCTTGGCAGTGAACTCTGCTTGGTTGGACCAAGTCAGGTCATTTGTAATAATTGACCCCGAGGAACTTAAAGCTTTTGACCTGTTCCACTTGCGCACCATCGATGTAAATGGGGTGGTGCGGTCCGCTACTCCTTCTGATAACAGTCAGGTAGGAGCTGTCGTTGAGCCTGGTGGTACTTACTTTCAGACTTTTGTACCTTCTGCCCAAAGGGAGATGAGAGAATATTTGGGGAAGGTGGAGTTTTTGATTGTGCTGCCTGCTTTACTGAGGGAGCGGGAGGTGAAGACAGAGCCCACGGAGAGGAGGCTGTCACTCCACCAACAGGCTCTTCGAATATCATGTTGGGAGGGGCAAGCGGAGTTTCATGTTGCTGTCGTAATCTGAGAAGAGGCAAGTTAAAGACATCAACCAACCAAATCAGAGCTTGGTGTCACCCTCTTCCCTCAAGTTCACCCAGGGACCAGTTGGAGAAATGTCTACAATTAGGGCACAGAACAGTGGGTGGAAACTGGCCCCTGTTGTCAGAGAGAATCGGTATCGGCCATCCATACACAGATCTATCACCTTGTTAGCCTAACGTGACACTGGCCTGTGCTGTCCCCGTCCTGGGGGTGTATATTGGGACAGTCTAGTCTAGAGGGAGATTTGCTCTGTATCTAACTTGTGTTGTCCTTGCCTAGCAATATTTAATAGAATAACGTAGAGGTCTGTAGAGCTGATCTGACTGTGTTCCTGTGGCCTGCATCCATCAGGCTCCCGGACCGGCTACAACACCACTCTAACTCCGTGGCTGGGGGCCCCACAGTTCATGTTCTGTGTAACTTGTTTACTTTTTTTTTAATTGCTTACACAATTTGTTCTTTTTTTTTCTTTGCACATTGGGTGTTTGACGTGGAGTTTGTAGTGTGGGTTTTTTAGCGGGTTCTATTGTGTTGCTTTCTCGTGCGAACGCCTGCAAGAAGATGAATCTCACGGTTGTATGAAGAATAGAAGGACGTCCCTTTAGAACAGAGGTGAGAAGGAATCTCTTTGGCCAGAGAGTGGTGAATCTGCAGAATTCATTGCCACAGACGGCTGTGGAGGCCATGTCTTTGGGTATACTTAAAGCAGAGGATAATAGGCTCTCGATTAGTAAGAGTGTCAAAGGTTACAGGGAGAAGGCAGGAGAATGGGGTTGAGAGAGATAGTAAATCAGCCATGAGCGAATGCCAGTGCCAACTCAATGGGCTGAATGGCCTAACTCTGCTCCTGTCTTATGGTATACATACCTTGTACTTTGAACCTTGTGAACTTTGAGGGGGCTTTACTCTATAGCTAACCCATGTTGTCCGATCCCTGGGCGTGTTTATGGGATAGTGTAGAGGCAGATTTACTCTATATCAAATCTGCAAGGTCCCTGCTTTGGGATTGTTGACAGGACAATGTCAAGAGTTCTTTACGCTGTCGGTAGCCAGCATGCCCCAGTTTCGGGTATGTTTGACGGGACAGGTTAGAGAAAGCTCTATTCTGTATCTAACTCATGCTGTGACTTTAAAAGACACGGACGACCCTTTGCACAGACAGCACAATGGGAAGGTGAGAGATCCGGAGAATCTTGGCCGACAGTCAACACTCAAGCTTCGTTTGTTCTGACCAGTCAGATTGGTTTGAGAGGCGATTCTGTCCCACAGTGCCATCATCTGTCAACTCACCACAACAGCAGTGTTAATGGGAGATGCTCAGTCTCAAAGTTCAAGTAAAATTATTATCAAAGAATATGTTGCCATATACAACCCTTGGATTAATTTTCTTGCAGGCATTCACAGTAAATACAAAGAAATTCAATAGAATCAATAAAAGTCATGAATGAAAGGGTTCTCATATGAGGAACGTTTGATGGCTTTGGGCCTGTTCTCGCTGTAATTTAGAAGGATGGGGGGGGATCTCATTGAAACCTTTCGAATGTTGAAAGGCCTGGACAGAGTGCATGTGGAAAGAATGTTTCCCATGGTGGGGGATAGAGGGGTGTCCATTTAAAACAGAGATGCAGAGAAATTTCTTTCGTCCAAGGATGATGAATTTGTGGAATGTGTTACTACAGGCAGCTGTGGAGGCTAGGTCGTTGGATGTATTTATGGTAGAGACTGATAGGTTCTTGGTTGGACATGGCATCAAAGGTTATGGGGAGAACGCTGGGGAATGGGGTCGAGGAGGGGAACGAAGGGTCAGCCATGATGAAATGATGGAGCAGACTCGATGGGCCAAATGGCCTAATTCTGCACCTACATCTTACGGTCTAAGTCTACACATAACAAGGTGGACGTACACCCAATGTGCAAAAAAACAACAACTAACTGCAAATACAAAAAGAAAATAATATTAATAAATAAACAAACAATAAATATCAAGAACATGAGACGAAAAGTCCTTGAAAGAGAGTCCATAGGTTGTGGGAACAGTTCAGTGTTGCAGTGAGTGAAGTTATCCCCTCTGGTTCAGGAGCCTCATGTTTGAGGGGTAATAATTGTTCCTGAACCTGGTGGTGTGGGACCTGAGGCTCCTGTATCTCCTTCCCGATGGCAGCAGCAAGAAGAGAGCGTGGTGGAGGATGGGGGTCCCTGATGATGGATGATGATGTGACAGCACTCCATGTAGATGTGCTCAGAGGCGAAGTCCACGTGGAGTCCTCTGCTGGTACAGAGCCCACTCGGATACAAAACCGACAACCGTGTTACGAGCAGCTTGTACTCTCTGTCAGGTAGTGGAGTATCAAATATCCCCATTTATTTTCATTGTTGACACTTCCTTCTTTCCGTTTATTCTTTTCCAATGAGAAAATGAGATGAAGGTGAAAGATTAGCTTTATTTGTCACACGTACATCTAAACATCGAAACCTACACTGAAACATGCTGTTTTGTGCCAACATGGTCCGAGGATGTGTCTGGTGCCAGCCCGCAAGTGTTACCATACCTCTGGCACCAACATAGCATACCCAGAATTTACCAACACTAACCAGGACGCCTTTTTTGGACTGTGGGAGAAAGCTGGCGCACCTGGAACGAACCCACGTGGTCACGGAGAGAACGTACAGTCTCCCCACAGACTGTGGCCGGAATTGAACCCCAGTCTTCCAAACACTGGCGCTGTAAAAACTGCTGCGCCAACCGCTATGCCCACTATCTGCAGGGCAATGTACTTAATGTGACAGTATTTTGATGGAGTCACTGGGAGGTCTGTCATTTTTTTTTCCAGGGAGTCTTTAGAAAGTATGTCATGTTGAAAACCCCCACCTATCAGTCCCAGGGCGGGGGCAGTGTGGACACTATGCCAGTTTCACCGGGAAGTTTCCTGGATTAAATAGTATTAACTATTAGATGGACAAACTTGGATGCTTTCTCTGAGTGTCAGAGGCTTAGGGGAGACCTGACAAAAAGAGGTAAAATTATGAGAGGTGTTTATAGGGGAGATAGAATCCATTTCTCCCCACCTAATTATTAAATAGGAAAGGTTTAAGGTGAGGGGCTGAAAGTACAAGGGTTCAAGTTCAAGTACAATGGATTCCTGTTGACTGTGGTTCGATCTGTTGGTTGGGGTCAACTATGGATGTTGCATCCCAGCTCTCTACATGATAGCAACATACATCAAAGTTGCTGGTGAACGCAGCAGGCCAAGCAGCATCTATAGGAAGAGGCGCAGTCGACGTTTCAGGCCGAGACCCTTCGTCAGGTCTCTACATGATATGCAAGCCAAGGCAGTACGATGGAGGACAAGCTGTTCCCCATGGCGCAGGCTCCCCCTCTCCACACAGCTGATGAATCCAAAGGAACGGCAGAGACCGATACAGTTCGGCACCAGTGGCATCGCAGGAGTTGCCAGTCAGCATTGAACTCGGTGTACGACTGCCTTAGGGACTCCAGTAGTTCTGGATTTTTCCTCCTGGCTTTATTCCTCAACCCTTCCCCGTGAGTGGGTATTGCCGCAAGGCAGCAGAGAATTGAGATCAGAGTTTTCCCTCTCCGAGATGAGCTGCCAACCACGGCTGATGAGCCACATCTGTCTGAAGCGACTGGTTATAAGGCACCAGTAACCTGTCTTTGCCCCTTCTCCTGTCAGTAGAAATGGTTCCGCTAAGCCACACGTGATGGTGAGGAGCTGGACTTGGTTATCAGAAGCTATTTGAGCTGCACGCCATTGGGAGCATTTAATAGGTAGTGAGAGCTTGTCCCCACCACTCACCCCCACCCCCTGGGCTATTGACGGCCTGAAGGAACCATTCCAGTTAATTGGGCCATCGGTTAATCAGAGCAGCCATTTATTTGGGACAAGCCTTAAAGGAGGAAAAACTAATCAAGAAAATAGCCAAGATTTCCTTGAAATATTGTTTATTTAGATAATATGCCACTTTACTGGGGCAGGAGACGGTTGCCGAACAGTTTCTAACTAGCACCAGTCACGTGCACTTCTGTGGCCGTCAGACCCTACACTGTGCTTAGAGTGAACAGATTTTAAATAGCATCAGCTGCGTGTGCTTGTGTTCAAAAGGCAGTGCTTTTTGTCACTAATAGTTGGTGGGAAATAAGCAGTAAGGCAATTCAGAACCGTTTTGTTCACTGTGGTTTCGAGCATTCAGCCTTGGAGATGCCAGAAAACGGCTGGAAGTGAAAAAGGAATGATTTTGTCACTTCAACAAGTTAGGAACTATGAAGAATTCCCCCTCCCCTCTATCCTTCCCTCTTAACCCCTCTCCCCATCCTTTCCTCCTTCCTCTCTTTCCCAGTAATAGTCCCACCCATGCCAACGAGCCCACGCTATCCAACGATGCCCATGTGACCATTTAACCTACTGACCAATCGGTGTTCACAGAGTGCTTTTGTCTTTGCAGATTTGGATTTCAGTGTGTCAGGAATGTTCGGCCCAAGTTCCCTGTACTCGAGTTACACAGCTCCGAAGAAAGAGAGTGTCTCGATGGAGCCGACACAGACTGCAGCCCCACCAGTCAAGGAGGTCGCGGTGCAGAAGGAAGAGTAGGTTCAGTATTTATCAATCAATTTAACTTGTGTGTTCCTAAACACAAGAGATTCTGCAGACGCTAGAAATCCAGAGCAACACATACAAAATGATGTTGTGTGTTCCTGTATGCTCAGTGGCCACTTTATTAGGTACGCCTGCTCTAATCAGCCAATCACATGGCAGCAACTCGAGGCATAAAAGCATGCAGACATGGTCAAGAGGTTCAGTTGCTGTTCAGACCAAACATCAGAATGGGGAAGAAATGTGATCTAAGTGGCTTTGACTATGGAATAATTGTTGGTGCTAGACAGAGATCAGAAACTGCTGATCTCCTAGGATTTTCACGCACAATAGTCTCTAGAATTTACAGAGAATAGTGCGGGGAAAAAAATCCAGTGCACAAAAACACCTTATTAATGAGAGGGGTCAGAGGAGAATGGCCAGACTGGTTCAGGCTGACAGGAAGGCGACAGTAACTCAAATAACCAGATGTTACAACAGTGGTGTGCAGAAGGTCATCTCTGAAAAAACAACACGCCGAACCTTAAAGTGAACGGGCTACAGCAGCAGAAAACCACAAACATACACGCAGTGACCACTTTATTAATTACGAGAGGTACCTAATAAAGTGGCCACCCAGAGTATTAGTTGCTCCCCTTTCTTCAGTGGCCTGGGTCCCAAACTTGCAAATTCAACCAATCAAACCAGTCCACTTCTTCAAAAGACGATACCTCAAGAAGGCAGCAGCAATCACGAAGGCCCTCACTATCTGAGACATACCCTCTTCTCATTACTACAGGAGGTACAGGAGCCTGAAGATCCACACTCCATGTTTAAGGAACAGCTTCTTCCCCTCTGTGATCAGGTTTCTGAACAGGCCTTGAACCGTGATATACTTCATTAATTTGCTCTCTTTTTGCATTATTTATTTAAAGATCAGCTTTGTCAATCACATTTACAGTACATCGAAATTTACAGTGAAATGCATCATTTGTATCAAATCAAATCAGTGAGGATTGTTCTGGGCAGCCCACAAGGTTCACCATTCCTCCGGGGTCAACAGAGCATGCTCACAACTCACTAACCCTAACCCTAATCCACCATGGACTGTCCCAAGGCCAGATGCGAAAGGAGGAGGGTTGGGCATTGCCACTATCAACTCCATCCCATAAAAACCCAGAGCTACAGCAATATGTTCATGGTCTTCTGCTGCTGTAGCCTCTCCACTTAAAGGTTCGACATGTTGTGCATTCAGAGATGCTGTTCTGTACACCACTGTTGTAACATGTGGATATTTGAGTTACTGTCACCTTCCTGTCAGCTTGAAAAAGTCTGGCCATTCTCCTTTAACGTCTCTATTCCACAGAACAGCCTCTTATTATATTTTTTTTGTTTCTTTCACCATCCTCTGTAAAGTCTAGAGAATGTTGTGCGTGAAAATCCCAGGAGATCAGTTTCTGAGATACTCAAACCACCCCATCTGGCACCAGCAATCCTTCCATGTTCAAAATGACTTAGATCACATTTCTTCCCCATTCTGATGTTTGGTCTGAACAACAACTGAACCTCTTGACCATGTCTGCGTGCTTTTATGCATTGAATTGCTGCCACATGATTGGCTGGTTAGATATTTGCATTAATGAGCAGGTGTACCTAATAAAGTGGCCACTGCCGTACTGTACAGCATCGGAACAGCCCCTTTGGCCCACAATGTTTGTGCTGAATGTGGAGCCAAATTAAACTTTTATCTTCTACTTGTACACGATCCATATTCCTCTATTCCCTGAATATCCCCGTGTCTATCCAACTGCCTCTTAAAACATCTCCTTCAAACCTCTGTTGGCTGTCTGTATTCAGTCCGTGCCTTTTTGTGTCAAATTCTGCCTGATAATGTTCCTGGGCTGCACTAGAAGTGTTTTACTTTGTTTCAAGGAACCATACATGTATGTGTTCAGGGATACAGTAGAAGCCGCCAGCAAAACAGCGATTAAATTTTTCCACCATCAACTGCATCTCTTCCATTTCGCGCATGTCTGCCCTCACCCCATCCTACCACCACCCCGCCAGGGATAGGGTTCCTCTTGTCCTCACCTACCACTCCACCAGCCTCTGCGTCCGGCACATAATTCTCTATAACTTCCGCCATCTCCAATGGGATCCCACCACCAAGCACATCTTTTCCTCTCCCCCAACTTTCTGTTTTCCGCAGGGATCGCTTCCTACATGACTCCCTTGTCCATTCATCCCTCCCCACTGATCTCCCTCCTGACACTTATTCTTGCAAGCAGAACAATTGCTGCACCTGCCCCCACACCTCCCTCCCTACTATTCAGGGCCCCAGGCAGTCCTTCCAGGCGAGGTGACGCTTCGCCTGTGATTCTGTGAGTCTATTGTATCCGGTGCCCCCGGTGTGGCCTCTTGTATATCGGTCAGACCCGATGATGATTGGGTGACCGCCTCACCAAGCACTTGCGCTCCACCTGCTAGAAAAAGAGGGATCTCCCAGTGTCCTCCCGTTTTAATTCCACTTCCCATTCCCATTCCGACGTGTCAGTCCACGGCCTTCTCTGCTGTTGCGGTGAAACCACAGTCAGGTTGGAGTAGCAAAACCTTGTATTCCATCTGGGTAGCCTCCAACCTCATGGTTTGAACATTGGTTTCTCAAACTTCCGGTAATCCCCCCCCCCCGGCTTCTCTATACCCCATTCCCATTTTCCTCTCTCACCTTATCCCCTTATCCCCTTGCATCACCTCCCTCTGGTTCTCCTCCCCTTCTTTCCTTTCTTCTATGGCCTTCTGTCCTCTCCTGTTAGATCCCCCCTTCTCCAGCTCTACATCTCTTTCACCAAGCATCTTCCCAGCTCTTTACTTCACCCCCCTCCCCCTCCCCCCGGTTTCACCTCTCACCTTGTGTTTCTCCCTCCCCTTTCCCCACCCCCTCATTCTGACTCCTCATCCTGATGAAGGGTCTCGGCCCAAAACGCCAATTGTGCTCTTCTCCATAGATGCTGCCTGGCCTGCTGAGTTCCTCCGGCATTTTGTGTGTGTTACTTGGATGTCCAGCCTCTGCAGGTTTGCTCTCGTTTGTGATTGGACTAAATTTTTTTAATTACTTATTTGTTGAGATATAGTGTGGAATAGGCCCCTCTGGCCCTTCGAGCCACGTCACCCAGCAATCCCCCGATTTAATCCTGACCTAATCACTGGACAATTTACAATGACCAATTAAACTACCAACTGGTACATCTTGGACTGTGGGAGGATACCCACGTGGTCACAGGGAGAACGTACAGACTCCTTACAGGCAGTGGCGGGAATTGAATCTGGGTTGTCTGTACTGTAAAGCGTTGTGCTAACCACTACACTACCATGCTGAGACTGATCTGGCTAAGTGTACATCTGCTTCTCCGGACAGGTGCTTGAGCGAGGAACAGCCCCCGGTCCCCCCACCGTCACCACCCTCGCCCGTGGCCGAGGGGCCCAGCAAAGTGGAAGCCCGACCGAACCAGACCCCATCCGTCCAGGCCGAGGTTACCACCGGCCAGAATCCTAACAACTCGGCGAAGAAAGGTTAGTGGTGAAGAAGCATCCCTTAGTTTGGTCGCTTTGAGATTGGATGATGCTTGGGTCAGGTTGAGGATTCCAGTTCGGGTTGGAGGGGGGAAGTCATGTCTCCTTTTGGTTGAAGAGGCTGTGGTCTGCTTTGGAGAGAGTTTTTTTGTCACATCACTTTGAGTCCTGGGAAGGAGGGGTAGGGAACTGAACATGAAAATGAGGTGCTGTTGATGAACCAAAGAACGGAAGACTGTTGAAGCTGCTTCTACAGCTGCTGACTGACCTGCTGGGTATTTCCTGCGTTTGCTGTTTCTGTTCCAGTAATTTTAGTAAATGCTTCAATTGAAAGTGAGAATTTTACATCAAAGAGAAGGAGACTTGCAGAGTTGTGAGGAAAGAGCAAAGATTGTGGTTAGAGGAAGGTGCAGGCGGGGATCATCAGTGAAATCGAGTGGGTTCATCATTGAAATCAAAATGGCTTTTGTGTGTGTGTGTGTGTGTGTGTGTGTGTGTGTGTGTGTATGTATGTGTACAGTATGTGTCTATGCCCAGCTCTGGATTTTTCCCTCTGGGTTTACTCCCAAAGCCTTCCCCATGAGTGGGTATAGCCGCAAGGCAGTGGAGGCTTGAGATCAGAGTTTTCCTCTCTTAGATGAGCTGACGAGCCCCATCTGCCTGAAGTGACTCATTTTAAGGCACCAGTAACCCAGCTTTGCCCTTCTCCTGTCAGTAGAAACGGTTCCGCCGGACTTAGTAGCTAAGCCGCACCTGAAGGCCAGGAGCTGGACTTGGTTGTCAGAGGTTATTTGAGGTGCACGTGACTGGGGATATTTAGTAGGTAGAGGGAGCTTATCCCCGTTACCAAACCCGGCTATAACACCTTGCGGGACCTTGCTCACAGCACGTATTTGTACTGCTTACCATTCTTCTTCTTAAGACCCCTCATTCCTACTGTGAGATAGGCCGCCAAGGGCAACTCAACATGGTCCTCTGTCCTGGGCCAGCCTTCCATCGAAAATCCTCCCTCTCCCGGGGATGAGGCCTTTGGAGGTCCTGTTGGTGTGGCTGTAGCGCTGGGTGCTTGCAGGATGAGGTTGCTAGCCCACGCCCGACCCCCACCCCACACCGCCGCCTCTCGCAGCCAGGATTGGGACCATCCGTGGCAGAGTTGTGCTTGGTATTCATGTTGGTTTATTATTGTCGCATGTGCCAAGATGCAGTGAACTGCTCATACAGATCAGATCATCACATCGTGCATTGAGGTAGAGCAAGGTAAGACAGTAGCAATGCGGAATAGAGCGTAACAGCCACTGAGAAAGTGCAGTGCAGGTAAACAGTAAACCACAAGGTTATAAAGAGGCAGATTATGAGGTCTAGAACTTACCTCATTGTGCGGGAGGTCCATTTCGAGAGTCTGATGACAGTGGGATAGAAGCTGTCCTCGGGCCTGGTGGTACGTGCTTTCAGAATTTTGTATCTTCTGCCTGACGGGACAGGGGAGAAAAGAGGGAGAATGTCTGGGATGGGCTGAGTCTTTGATTGCGTCGGTTGCTTTTTTGAGGCAGCAAGAATTGTAGACAGGGTCCATGGAGGGGAGGTTAAATTCTGAGATGTGCTGAACTGTGTCCAGAACTGTGTGCGGTTTTTGTGGTCATTTGCAAAGCAGTTGTCGTGCCAAGCCGTTATGCATCCATGTAGAATAGTGTATCAGCAAAACTTTTGGCTCCAGGAGCACCAATGTAATGGGATCCACCACCTACCGTAACACAATATGCGTTTTGTGTCTCTGTTTCAGCAAAGAAACCAGGCCCCACCAGACCATCCTACCCTCCCCCACAACAGCCGAAAGCCAATCTGCCGTGGACCTCGAAGCCAGTCTGCAGCACCCTAACCCACACCAGCGAGGACAGGGTGTCCATCGGCCGCAGAGCCACCACCGGTCCGGTCCGAGTGCCCGCGGTACCTCCCCCTCCCGTTCCCGCTCCTCGCTCCCACCTGCGGACCACCAGCCTGGATTTGCCCAGCGCAACAGCGGCGGACGGCCTGCAGCCGGGGTCCAAGGACAAGGGCAAACAGACGCTGGAGGCCCTGATCAAGCGGACCATTCCCGAAACCCTGTCCTCCCACCCTCGCCACCCGCTGGTCAGCTGGGACAAGCAGCCAGAGGCAATGCCCAGGATCAGGGTTTACTCGGCCGGTCAAGTGATGCTTTCCGGAGTGAAATTGGAAATGAACGGATCTTCTTCCGAGGACAAAAGTGGTAAGCATGGAAAAGGGTGGGTAGCTGCTGAGGGAGGAAAGGTGGAGCGGGTGTGGAGAAGCATTTCATCAAACTGAACAAAGTATAGTCCAGATCTGGAACAGGCCCTCCGGCTCATAATGTTACACTGAACTAACTAAACTGATAAAGTTAATCCTTCTACCACCAACTGATCCATACCCCTCCATCCTCTGCATATTCATGTTTCTGTCTAAGAACCACTTATATGCCCTACTGTATCGGATCTGTCATTGCCAAAAATAAAATAAAGTAACTAAAATCATTAGGCCCAGAACACACACACACACACACACACACACTCTCACCCTTACTCACACTCTCCCACTCTCCCACTCTCCCACTCTCTCACACTCTCACACACACACACACCCCATGACTCAAACATATTTTAGTGTTGCCCTATCACCCACACTGTTCTGAATTCTGAACCAGTGTTCCCTCTAATGTTTTTTTTCTTACAGGCCAACCATTGCTCTGGACAGGAAACTTTTACATGGCCTGAAAACTGCGCGACACTTTAATTTTTTTTGTAATATGCGTCCTATGACTATCTCGAATGAAAATTGAAATATCACATACTTTTGATTTTATTTGTTAACTAAAGGGTATAATGAAATTCAACAAAGAAAATCTTCAACACTTCATAAACTTTTTCTAGCTGTATCCCATTCTAGCTGTGTGGCAGCAGAGGCTCTGTACGTGGGGACATTTCAGTTACCGTACTGCTGTACACCCACACAGCTTAGTGGGAACAGTGATCTGAACAGAAAACTACTGTTTTTATTCTGAAATGGCTTACTAGTTATGGATATTGACCATTTGGTAAATTGTACATCTATCTGAATTTCTTACTTATAAAATCAATCACTGTTCACAGTAGAGATTTTAAAAGTCAATCAAAACTTCAAGCTGACAATCGATGACATTTTGAAGTTAGTACAGACAATTGTCCCTTAGCTCTTGGTGCAGATCACATCCTTCCATTAGTCCTATCTCGTCTGTATCTGGCACTCCCTACTGTGTAAAGGGAAGCTATGTTTTAGAGAGCCTTTTCTAGACTCACTACAGGGGCTTCACTCATTTTGCTTGACTACACACCATCACAGTCACCCCTGCCTATCTCGTCTGCAGTAAGCAGAGGTGTCTCTGGTGGTCTCACTTCAAAGGTCTCCCTTGTCTGGGTTTGACTACCCACCTCCTCAGCCATCCCCACCTGGACGTTGTCTTTTATCCTTGCCTTACCACGCTCCCTCCAGCAGCACATTCCAGGCACCCACCGTTCCGTGGTTTAAAAAAAACGTGCCCCGCAGATCTCTTCTGTACTTTCCCCTCTCACTTTAAATGTATGCCCTCTATTATTATACATTTTGACCCAGGGCAAAGATACTGACTGCCTCTCTATGCATCTCATTATTTTGTAAACTTCTATCAGATCTCCTCTCAGCTTCTGCTTCCTGAGTGTGTCTTACAACCACAGACAAGGCATTCTACTGATGTTGGAAATCCAGAGCAACACACACAAAATGCTGGAGGAACTCAGCAGGTCAGGCAGCATCTGTGGAGACAAATAAACAGTCCACATTTCAGGGCGAGGTTCTTTTGTCAGTATGTCTTACCTTTCCTTATAGCACGTGCCCTCTAATCCAGGCAACGTCCTGGAGATCTTGTCTGTGTCCTCTCCCGATCCTCAACATTCCTCCTAAGATAGGCTGACCAGAATTGAATGCACTAACTCTAGCTGCGGCCCAGTCAGAGTTTTACAAAGCTGCAACTTAACTTCCTGGCTGTAGACTTCAGTTCCTTGACATATAAAGGCTAGTGTGCCACATGTCTTTCTTACCACCCTAACCTAGGTGCAGCCACCTTCCGTGAGCTGTGTACATCGGCACAGTTAGCAGTCCTGCCTGGTTCAGGAACAGTTATAACCCCTCAACCATCAGGCTCCTGAACCTGTGTGGGTAACTACACTTACCTCAACACTGAACTGATTCAACAACCTATGGACTCATTCCAAGGACTCAGGTTCTCGGTATTATTTATTTGAACTAACGCTGTTTGTCTTCTTTTGCATGTTGGTTGTCTGCCAGTCTTTGATCGTGGGTTCAAAGGTTATTATCAAAGTATACAACCCTGGAATTACTCTTCTCCAGAGAGTCACGAAACCAAGAAAGAAAAGAACAGCAGTACGATCGTCAACTCACCCCCCACAAATCCCTCCTCCCCACACAAAAAAAATGGAACAGGCACGTCAACCCCCCCCCCAATCCCTCTCCCCCATGCACAAAAATACGAGAAAGGTCAGGCAGAAATGCAGAATATAAAAAATGATAACACTGAAAAAAAAATCTATAGTCCAATTCTATATCCAAAACACAGAAAGCCTGGGTAACATTCTGGGTTTGTGTGTAGTTTTTCATTGGTTCTGTTGCATTAGTTGTGTTCGGCAGGGATCTGTGCTGCGATCTCTGTTGTTTATAATGTATATAAACGGTCTGGATGAAAATGTAGATGGGTGGGTTAGTAAATTTGCGGATGATACCAAGATTGGTGCTGTCCTTTTCTATGTTCTACTTCTTTGTTTTACTATGAATGCCTACAGGAAAATGAATCTTCGGGTTGTATATGGTGATATATACATACATCGATAATTAATTTACTTTGAACTTTGCTAGTGCCTCCTCCCCCTCCTCTTCATTTCAGCTACAATCCTTAACCCTTCTCCTTTCTCCCTCTGGAGCTTCACCTTAAACCAGGGGTTCCCAACTCTTTGATACCGTGGACCCCCTACCATTAACTGAGGGGTCTGTGAATCCCAGGTTGAGAAGCCCTGCCTTAAACCCATCACCAGTCACTTCTGCCACTGCCTGCAAGAGCACGAGAGCAAGTTCCATATCCTTCCGCCCCCCCGGTCCCTTGTTCTGGTCCATCCTTCGGGCAGAGAAGATACTTCAAGCTGATCAAATCCCTTTCATCATTTTAAAGCCCCCATCAGTCTTCTCCATTCCGGAGAAGGGAGCCTTGGCTCTTTCACATTTCCAACAGTTCTGACAATGTCCTTGCAAATCCATTTGAAACTGTTTCTTAATGGAGTGGCCAAAAACAGTGCATCCTCCGAGTGAAGGTAACAGGTTCTCTGAGTGGTAGGTGTTATTTTTGAACTTGCAGCAATTTGGAGGAACATTTAGGTGACAAATATGGATTCCTTTAAGTACCGGTGCTCAAGTCAAGATGCTTATGATGACTTAAGAGTCAGGGTGGAGGGAGAGAACTGATCTTTCTAATTGGAAGGTGTGAGGCGTGGGATGGTGTTGGTTTGTGAGGGGTGGGGGTAGGGGGATGGGTGGTGGGGGTTTGTGAGGGGTGGGGATAGGGGGACGTGTGTTGGGGGTTTGAGGAGTGGGGATACGGGGACGGGTGATGGGTGTTTGTGAGGGGTGGGGATAGGGGACGGGTGATGGGGGTTTGTGAGGGGTGGGGATAGGGGGACGGGTGGTGGGGGTTTGTGAAGGGTGGGGATAGGGGGACGGGTGTTGGGGTTGTGAGGCCTGGGGATTGGGGATTTTGAGTGGTGGGGATAGGGGTAAGGGTGTTGGGGATTCTGAGGCCTGGGCATAGGGGATGGGTGTTGGGGTTGTGAGAGATGGGGATAGGGGGACGGGTGTTGGGGTTTGTGAGGGGTGAGGATGGAGGATTGGTGGTGGGGAGCGTGTGAGGGGTGGGATGGGTGTTGGGGGTTATGAGGGGTGGGGAAAGGGGGATGGGTGTTGGGGAGTTGTGAGGAGTGAGGATAGAGGAGTGGGTGTTGGTTGTGAAGGGTGGGGATAGGGGGACGGGTGTTGGGGTTGTGAGGCCTGGGGATTGGGGATTTTGAGTGGTGGGGATAGGGGTAAGGGTGTTGGGGATTGTCAGGCCTGGGGATAGGGGATGGGTGTTGGGGTTGTGAGAGATGGGGATAGGGGGACGGGTGTTGGGGTTTGTGAGGGGTAGGGATAGGGGGATGGGTGTTGGGGTTTGTGAGGGGTGGGGATGGAGGATTGGTGGTGGGGAGCGTGTGAGGGGTGGGATGGGTGTTGGGGGTTATGAGGGGTGGGGAAAGGGGGATGGGTGTTGGGGAGGAGTGAGGATAGAGGAATGGGTGTTGGTTGTGAAGGGTGGGGATAGGTGGATTGGTGGTGGGGAGGGTGTGTGGGGTGGGGATAGGGGGACGGGTGTTGGGGTTGTAAGGGATGGGGGATGGGTGTTGGGGATTTTGAGTGGTGGGGATAGGGGTAAGGGTGTTGGGGTTGTGAGGCCTGGGGATAGGTGATGGGTGTTGGGGTTGTGAGAGATGGGGATAGGGGTAAGGATGTTGGGGATTGTGAAGGGTGGGGATAGGGGGATGGGTGTTAGGGTTGTAAGAGATGGGGATGGGTGTTTGGGGGTTTTTGAGTGGTGGGGATAGGGGTGAGGGTGTTGGGGTTGTGAGGCCTGGAGACAGGGAATGGGTGTTGGGTGTTTGTGAGCTGTGGGAAAAGGGGAAAGGGTGTTGGGTGTTGTGAGAGATGGGGATTGGTGGTGGGGAGAGTGTGAGGAGTGAGGATGGAAGGAGTGGATGGATGGGGGAAGCTGTGAGAGGTGGGAATCGGGGGGGGGGTGGAAATGAAGACTTCAGAATGCAGAACTCAAAATGAGCACAGCCTCCCTCAGGAGTAATGGATGATGGCTAATACTCCATACAACACTTGTGGAGATTTAATAATCATAATAACTTTATTTAAAGAGCTTTAAAAAAAATGATGTAATTCAAAGTGCTTTACAATAGGATAAGAGAACAAACATGAAAATAAAATAAACATGGCAATAAAAGATAAAAAGATGTTTGTTAAAGACAAGGTTAAATAAATAGGTTTTGACACGTCATTTATAAGCGTGAACTTAGGCTGCGTCCCTTATAGATTTAAGTTTTGAATTCCACAGTTTAGAAGCATAGGTATTAAAGTGACCGACACAATCTGTGTCTCTCTGCCCCCAAAGAGGGTTTCACATTCTTCCATTATCCTTATCCCACCTGTCTCAGGCACCCCCTGTGTAAAGAGGCGCTATGATGCAGAATGCTCTTTCTGGAAAAGTGACACGACAGAGGCCTTACTCACCTCGATTGTCGCAGTCACCCCGGTCTATCTCGTCCGTCATAAGCCAAGGTGCCTCTGGCGGTCCCACTGGACCACAACTGCCCCCAGGTTATCCTTGCCTGGACGCTGTCTTCAACCCTCGCCGTGCCGCAACTCGCACACTCGCGCTGGTTTACTACGCAGCAGGTCAGTGCACATCGTAATAACTTGATACAGAGGGACAACTCAACCATGAGCTACACACACTAAATGCTGGAGGAATTCAGCAGCTACGGAAAAGAATAGAGAGTCAATGTTTTTTCTTATTTATTTATTTATTGAGATGCAGTGTGGAATCGGCCCTTCGAGCCATGCCACCCAGCAACCCTCGATTTAACCCTAGCCCATTCATGGGAGAATTTACAATGACCAATTAACCACCAACCAGTACGCCTTTGGACTGTGGAGGAAACCAGGGCACCCGGAGGAGACCCACATGGTCACAAGAAGAGCATACAAACAGCGGCGGGAATTGAACCTGGGGCATTAGTACTGTAAAGAGTTGTGCTAACCCCTGCACTACCATGCTGCCCGCTGTGAAGAGACCCTTCGTCAGGACTGGAAAGGAGCCAGAATGAGAGGGTGGGGAGGGGAGGGTAAGGAGTAGAAACTGGCAAGTGATAGGGGAGACCAGGTGGGTGGGTAGGAGAGGGGGATGGAGTAAGAAGCTGGGAAGGGATAGGTGCAAGAGGTAAAGGGCTGAAGAAGAAGAGATCTGATAGGAACTTAGTCATACAGCACAGAAACAGGTGATTCGGTCCATCTAATCTATGCCGATCTATTATTTTACTTAAAACCCAAAGCTCTTCCATTTCGGATGAGCGGTACTCAACCTGTACCGTCTGTTTCCTTGCAGGTTCCCAGGAGCAGTTACCAGAAGCCACCACAGAAGAGCAGTCATGATGATCATCATCCTCCCTGTATTCCCCCCACCCACCCAGTTCCAAAAACAGAACCTATGATTGGACAACGCTGGAGCACCTGCAATACAAGTCATTTTTATTGGCTCCCCTTTCATTCCAGCATCCAATGAGAAAGTGATGATTTGAGACCTGCCTGTCCCATTGGCTAGCCCACGCCAGAGAAGCGTCCAATCGATTTGGGCAGATCCTGGTTTGCCTTTTGTCGACGGGGGAAGGCCGAAGGCCTGAAGTGAGGGTGGGAGAGACTGACGTGCCCAGCAATGACCACGACAAGTGCGAGCAGTCTGTCACCAGGCAGGAGAGAGGCATTCCTGTTCAAGACCAGCTCCCATCCCCAGGAATGTTCTGCCCCCTGGCATGGGGATGCAAATCCAGGAGAGAGATCCTGAGGACTGAGTGCAGCCTCTGCCCAGACTCGGCCAGGGTGCAAAATCAGACGCAAGATGTTCCAAAGCCTTTCCCATTACTGTGTAGTCTCTCCACAAAAGATTAGCCTTATTTGTCACACGTACATCGAAACGTACGGCAAAATGCGCCGTATGCGTCAACAACCAACACAGTCCGAGGGCGTGCTGGGGGCAGCCCGCAAGTGCGCCAAGGTAGCAAGCCCACAACTTACCGACTCTAGCCTGTACGTGTTTGGAATGTGGGAGGAAATGCACATCACCACGGGGAGAAGGTACAGGCTTCTTATGGACAGCAGCAGGAATTGAACACCGGTCTTCATGCTGGCAGTGTAAAGCGTCGCGCTAGCCACTGCGCCTCTGTGCTGCCTGGCCCGTCCTCCCGCCGGCGCCAGCCTGGGTCGTGTGCTTGCATTTGTGAAGTTTGCGGTGGGGGGGGGGGGTGGAGTTCAACCTCACAGCCACCCGCCTCAGGACGGAGAGTATGACCCCCGTGAGCCAGAGCTGGCATCTCGTGGTGAGCGCAGTGGAACACTCGGCCTGGTCTCGGCCCTCGACTGCAGCCCAGCCCGCTCTGCGGCGCAGTGAGTGGGCTTCAGGTGAGGGGTGGGACACCTCCGCCTGCCTCAGCCCTCTGACCAGAAGTGCCATATTCTGTACCCAGTGGCCCAGGCCCCTTTATTTTTGTACAAAAATATCTCTCTGTAAATACTACATGAAAAGTGCCTTGTGTAATTTAAATATGCCTGATACCGCAGTAATAAAAGAAGATAGAGTTTTCTGACTTGCTATTCATTTATCAGAGAAAAGAACATCTTTGCAGCTTATTCAGTCCTTTGAGTTTGTGCTAGCCACGGAAGAACAATCGGGCCTTATCCCTCGTCTCAGCTTTTAGTCTATAACACCGTCTGGGTAGCCTCCAACCTGACGGCATGAATATTGACTTCTCTAACTTCCGTTAATGCCCCACCTCCCCCTCGTACCCCATCCGTTATTTATTTATATACACACATTCTTTTTCTCTCTCTTCTTTTTCTCCCTCTGTCCCTCTGACTATACCCCTTGCCCATCCTCTCGGTTTTTCCCACCCTCCCCCTTTTCTTTCTCCCTGGGCCTCCTGTCCCATGATCCTCTCAAATCCCTTTTGCCTATCACCTGTCCAGCTCTTGGCTCCATCCCTCCCCCTCCTGTCTTCTCCTATCATTTCAGATCTCCCCCTCCCCCTCCCACTTTCATATCTCTTACTAGCTCTTCTTTCAGTTAGTCCTGACGAAGGGTCTCGGCCCAAAACGTCGACTGTACCTCTTCCTAGAGATGCTGCCTGGCCTGCTGCGTTCACCAGCAACTTTGATGTGTGTTGCTGGTGTACAACCCTGTTGGTTTTAGTTGTACAAGATTTTTTGAATGTTTAGACCTACTGCATGGTAACAACCCATCAGGCCCAATTTGTGTGTAGAGCCCAGGTATGTGGGCACCAAGTACCACTATGTGCCCAGGTTCTACTTGTCGCCCTGGCTACGAAGGATGGGTCTGGCCCCACTCCCGCGCAACGCCCCAGTCAGCTGGTCGTTGCCGGCATACCTGTCCTACGTAGCAAAGTTCTTCCAGGAGAACGCCTTTGACCACAGGGCCATCAGGCAGTGGTCGGCACGTAGTGTCCTGCAGGCACTGCAGGAGAAGGACGTGATGGACACAGTGGGGTGGTTCCCTGAGCAGACTGTCCAGTTCATCTGGCAAAATGCCTCATCGCCAGATCTAACCAACAGGCACCAAGACCTCACCTGGCTGGCGGTGAGAGGGGCCCTCCCAGTCAGAGCCCTCCTGTACGCCCGGAACGTCGTCTCCGCACCCCACTGCCCATGGGAGGACTGCAGTGAGGAGGAGTCTGTGACCCACCTCTTTGCACACTGCCAGTTCGCAAAGAGGGTGTGGAGGAGGATGGACGGGCTAGTGTCACGTTTTATCCCCAGCAGCTGCGTAACAGAGGACTCTCTGATCTACGGGCTGTTCCCGGGGACGCACACGGAGACCAACATCCGGTGCTGCTGGCAGATCATCAACTCAGTGAAAGACGCTCTTTGGTCGGCCCGAAACTTGATGATCTACCAGCACATGGAGATATCTGTGGGAGAATGCTGCCGACTGGCACATTCTCGGCTGCAGGAGTACGTGCTGAGGGACGCACTGAAACTCAGTGCAGCCACCGCAAGGGCCCGGTGGGGAAGGACCACAGGGTGGGTTTCTTCACCCGCGGGAGTGGGAGGGGTCGGAGGCGGGGAGTATACCCCTCAACAATGATATGGTAAGCTGAACTACTGGAGTGCCACGTGGGTGGCTATAAATACGGATATGTACTGTGTATAATGGAAACGTATGTAAAGGATGAAAAGTTATTGAATGGTTTATTGTATATATTTATTTTTGAATAAAATATATTTTGAAATAAAAAAAAAATCAGGCCCAATTAGACCATAAGACCATGATGTATAGGAACAGAATGAGGCCACTGAATCTGTTCTGCCATTCCATCATGGCGGATTTATCAACCCTCCCAACCCCATTCTCCTGCCATTTGACAAATCTGTACGTCTCTGGGATGTGGGATGAAACTGGAGCACCCAGAGGAAACCCCTGCAATCAGATGGGAGAACGTACTATCTACCAACAGTCAGTGGCAGGAATTGAACCCGGATCACTGGCTCTGTAATGGCATTACGCCAACCTCTACGGTACTCTGCCACTTGCCTCTGCCGCACTCTCAGGCTGAAAGTTCAGGCCTCCTCCTTGCCCCTTTCTGGGTGAGAATAATTCTGCTTAATGTTCATCCAAACCCCCAACAAGTATTTTAAATATTGATTTCTCCTTCTGGCGAACAAGTTCCCCCCAAACCCCACCTTCCTCTATTCCCCCACTCTGACCTTTTACCACTTCTCACCTGCCTATAACTTCCTCCTGTGTTCCTTCCTCCTCCCTTTCTCCCGTGGTCCACTATCAGATTCCTTCCTCTCCCAGCCCTTGACCTTTCCCACCCACCTGGCTTCACCTATCACCTTCCAGCTAGCCTCCTTCCCCACCCCCACCTTTTCGTTCTGGTGTCTTGCCCCTTTGTTCTCAGTCCTGAAGAAGGGTCTCGACCCGAAACGTTGACTATTTATTCCCTTCCATAGATGCTGCCCGACCTGCTGAGATCCTCCAGCATTTTGTGTGTGTTGATTTGGATTTTAAATTGATGACTTGACTTTGTACGAGCAGTGGTATAAAAGTGACAAGGGGAGAGTGGTCAAATTTGGTCAGTCAGATTCGGAATCAGATTTATTGTCACTGAAAAATGTCGTAACTTTGGCCGTTTTGCAGCAGCACAGATCAATATATAAAATATACTATAAATTGTTCTGGCTATGAACCGGGAGACTCTGAAGTTGGTGAATATTAAAGCCTTCATTCAGTAAATGTGTGGACACGTGGCCAAGTGGTTAAGGCATTCGACTAGCAACCTGAAGGTCGTGCGTTCGAGCCCCAGCCGAGGCAGCGTGTTGTGTCCTTGAGCAAGGCACTTAATGACACAGTGCTCTGCGACGACACTGGTGCCAAGCTGTATGGGTCCTAATGCCCTTCCCTTGGACAACATCGGTGTCGTGGAGGAGGGAGACTTGCAGCATGGGCAACTGCTGGTCTTCCATACAACCTTGCCCAGGCCTGCACCCTGGAGAGTGAAAACTTTCCAGGCACAGATCCATGGTCTCGCAAGACTAACGGATCCCATTCAGCACAGTAAGCAGGCATCACACGGGAGACACTTATGGAAGAAGAGGCTCATAAACTCAAAGTACATCACATTGGGTAGCCTCCAACCTGGTGGCATGAACATTGATTTCTCTAACTTCCATTAATGCCCCTCCTCCCCTTCTTACCCCATCCCTATATTTATTTATTTATTTTTCTCTTTCCCTCTCACAATAACGCCTTGCCTGTTCTCCATCTTCCTCTGGTGCTCCCCTCCCCCTTTCTTTCTTCCAAGGCCTTCCATCCCATGATACTCCCCCTTCTCCAGCCTTGTATCCCTTTTGCCAATCAACTTCCCAGCTCTTGGCTTCATCCCTCCCCCTCCTGTCTTCTCCTATCATTTCGGGTCTCCCCCTCCCACTTTCAAATCTCTTACTATCTGTTTTTTCCGTTAGTCCTGACGAAGGGACCCAACCCAAAACGACGACTTTACTTCTTCCTATAGATGCTGCCTGGCCTGCTGCGTTCCACCAGCATTTTGTGTGTGTTGCTTGAATTTCCAGCATCTGCAGATTCTCTCGTGTTTGCGTACGTCACATGTTAATATCTTTAAGATCAATGATAACTCTATACTGTTTCGATAGTTACAATGACATTGCTTACTTCAATACTTTGGATTGGCAATGCTTACTTTGCGCTTACTTTCATATGATTTTCAAACACCTCAATCTTCAACTAACACTCCAGACATCCTAGATTGAGCGTTAATCACCACTGTCTCTGAGTTGCATTCATGCACATGCAGGCATCTCAGGTCAATGAGATGCTTCCTGGTTTGCAATCGGCCCCAGTCTGCAGGTCCAAGAACACCATTGTTCTGAGCTGCATTTTAAATTCAGTCTACAATCCACATTCAGATCTTAAGACTGGTTGCTGTTGAAATCAGAATACACGCTAGCTTAAGTAACAATAAGAAGTATAATAAAAAATAAGTAATAAAAAAGGGAGCAAAATAGTGATATAATCGTAAACATGAGAACTTCTGCAGATGCTGGAAATCCAGAATAACACTCGCAAAATGCTGGAGGAACTCAGTGGATTGGGCAGTATCTATGGAAATTAATAAACAGTCGGATTTTCAGGCGGAGAACCTTCATCAGGACTGAGAAGGAAGGGGGAAGATGCCAGAATAAAAAGGTGGGGGGAGGGGGAAGGAGGACTAGCTGGAAGATAATGTCTGAAGCCATGTGGGTGGGAAAGGTCAAGGGCTGGAGAGGAAGGAATCTGATAGGAGAGGAGAATGGACCATCCCATGGGAGAAAGGGAAGAAGGAGGGGACCCAGGGGGAAGTAATAGGTGGGTGAGAAGTAAAACGTCAGAGTGGGGAATAGAGGAAGTGGGGAGGAATTTGTCTACTAGAAGGAGAAATCGATATTCATGCCAACAGGTTGGAGGCTATGCAGACAGTGTTGCTCCTCCACCCTGAAGTGGCCTCATCCTGGCACATGAGGCCGTGGACCAACATGTCAGAACAGATTAGATCAGATTATAAGGACACGCAATCCTCTTTTATTGTCATTTAGTAATGCATGCATTAAGAAATGATACAATATTCCTCAATAGGAATGAGAATTAAAATAATGAGGTATTGTTTATTTATTTATGTTTCCATTGAGGTAGATACAACACAGAATAGGTGCTTCTGGCTCTTTGAGCCATACCGCCTAGCAACCCCGATTTAACTGTGGCCTCATCATGGCATAATTTACAATGACCGATTAACCTACTAACCAGTTCATCTTTGGACTGTGGGAGGTAACCAGAGCTTCCAGAGGAAACCCACGCATTCCACAAGGACTCCTTACAGATGGTGTTGGAATTGACCTCTGAACCCCAACGCTCTGAGAATGTTCATGAGTTCATAGACCATTCAGAAATATGATGGCAGAGGAGAAGCCCTTCCTAAAATGCTGAATGTGCGTTTTCTCTCTCCTGTATCAGGGAGTGATGATGGAGGGACAATAGTCTGCCCCGGTCTCGTTCAGTACCGGTCACTGAACCTAAAGGATATTATGCTGTGCCCTCACCAGCAAATAAGAGCTATCACAAGGCCAAAAAAATAGGAATGGCTGCTGACAACACAATTCAATAAGGTCACGAGGGATCTAATAGGGTCATAGAGTTCACACTGACAACAAAGCAACCATGTCATTGAGAGGGAGAGATGGAGGCCCTTCGCTGGTCAGGGTTGACGATGAATGTTGCATCCTAGCTTTCTACGTGATATGCCAGCCAGGGCTGTACGATATGGAGAGCAAGTTGTTCTCCCTCTCCACACAACGGCTGAACCCACAAGAACGGCAGAGACCAATACTGTTTGGCACCAGCAGGGTCACAGGAGTGGCCGGTCAGTATCGAGCTCAATGTGTGACTGGCTTTGGGACTCCAGCTCTGGATTTTTCCCTTGGGGTTTTACTCCTGAAGCCTTCCCCATGAGTGGGTATAGCCGCAGGGCAGCGGAGGTTTGAAATCAGGGTTTTCCTTCTCCGAGATGAGCTGCCAACCAGGCTTGATGAGCCCCTTTTAGATTATGAGGACACTCAGTCCTCTTTTATTGTCATTTAGTAATGCATGCATTAAGAAATGATACAATGTTCCTCCAGTGTGATATCACAAAACACAAGACAGACCAAGACTGAAAAACTGACAAAAACCACATAATTATAACATATAGTTACAACAGTGCAACAATACCGTAATTTGATGAAGAACAGGTCATGGGCACGGTAAAAAAGTCTCCAAGTCTCTCGAAAGTCCCATCATCTCACACAGACGGTTGAAGGGAGAAACTCTCCCTGCCATGAACCTCCAGCGCCGCAAACTTGCCGATGCAGCACCCTGGAAGCACCCGACCACAGTCCGACCCTGAGTCCGTCCGAAAACTTCGAGCCTACAGCTGGCCCTCCGACACCGAGCACTGAGCACCATCTCTGCCGAGCGCTTTGGCCCCGGCCCCGGCAACAGGCAACAGGCAAAGCCGAGGATTTAGGGCCTTCCCCTCCGGAGATTCTCGATCGCACAGTAGCAGCGGCAGCGAAGCGGGCATTTCAGAAGTTTCTCCAGATGTTCCTCCGTGCTTCACACGTCTGCCTCCATCAAATCAGGATTGTGCACGGCCCCCATTTAACAAATACGATATCAATTTGGAGCGGCCGCGCGCGCTGCGTCGCGCCGCCATCTTCTCCTCCCCTCTTGTTTATTCACTTCCGTGGATGCTACCTGAGCTGCTGAGTTCCTCCAGCATTTTGTGAGCGTTGAACATGCCAGAGCAGGGTCATGTAGCCCTACAGCACCAGCTGTAAGGTCAGGATTCAATTCCCTCTTCAGTCTGTGAGGATTTTGTGCACGCTCCCCATGATAGTGTGGATTTCCTCTCGGTGCTTAATTTCCTTCCAGATTCCAAAGATGTACGGTTAGCTTTCGCGAGTGGTGGGCAGGCTATGTTGGTGTCGGAAGTGCAGTGACACTTGCACAACAGCACAATCCTCGCTGATGGGAATGACGCATTTCACTGTATGTTTTGATATATATACAACATACATATACTAAGCCCAGTGGAACTGTTTCTTCTGACAGAATAAGGGGCAAAGGTGAGTTACTGGCACCTTAAAACCAGTCATTTCGGGCAGAAGGGCGGGAGGAGAAGATGGCGGCGCAGTGAAATGATATCGTATTTGTTAAATAGGGGCCGTGCACAATTCTGATTTGATGGAGACAGCCGTGAGAAGCATGGAGGAACACCTGGAGAAACTTCTGAAATGCCCGGTTCACTGCCGCAGCTACTGTGCAATCGAGAATCTCCAGAGAGGAAGGCCCCAAATCCTCGGCTTTGCCCGTTGCTGTTTTTTTTGTCAGTATTTTCAGTCTTGGTTTGTCTTGTGTTTCGGTGATATCATTCTGGAGGAACAAATTGTATCATTTGTTAATGCATGCGTTACTAAATGACAATAAAAGAGGACTGTGTGTCCTCATAATCTAATCTAATCTAAACAGTCGACGTTTTGGGCCGAGACCCTTCCTCAAGAGTGGAAAAGAAGGGGGAAGATGCCAGACTAAAATATAGTGGGGAGGGGAAGGAGAATGGCTGGAAAGTGATAGGTGAAGCCAGGTGGGTGTGGAAGGTCAAGGGCTGGAGATGAAGGAATCTGATAGAAATGGAGACTGGACCTTCGGAGAAAGGGAAGGAGGAGGGGACCCTGTGGGAGGTGATAGGCAGTTAAGAAGAGTGGCCAGAGTGCGGAATAAAAGAAGAGGGAATTTCTTTTTTTACCAGAAGGAGAGATCGATATCTACCCCATCAGGTTGGAGGCTACCCCGATGGAATACAAGGTGTTGCTCCTCCACCCTGAGGGGGGGCCTCATCTTGGCACAGGAGGCCATGGACCAACGTGTCAGAACGGGAATGGGAATTGGCAGTTAAAATGTTTGGCCACGGGGAAGTTCTGCTTGCGGTGGATGGAGCAAAGGTGCTCGACGAAGCAGTCCCCCAACTTACAACAGGCCTCACCAATGCTGAGGAGGCTGTACTGTATCGGGAGCACAGGACACAGTCGAAGTTCCCAGCAGATTCACAACTTAAGTTCAAGCTCACATTTTATGATCAGTCAACTGTACATAAATACCCATGAATACAGCCAGGCAAAAGTGTTCCTCTGGGGCCAGGGTGCAAAAAGCAGAACCTACAGCACATATAGCAACACCTTATACTCCATCTGGGTAGCCTCCAATCTGATGGCATGAATATCGATTTCTCCTTCCGGTAAAAACAACTCCCTCTCCCTCCCCTCTTCGTTTATTCCCCACTCTCGCCACTCTTCTCAAATGCCTATCACTTCCCACTGGGTGCCCATCTTCTTCCCTTTCTCCTGTGGTCCACTCTCCTCTCCTATCAGTTTCCTTCTGCTCCAGCCCTTTATCTTCCCAGCCCATCCTATTATGTTGTAGCTTATCCACTTTTCCAACCACCCAACATTTTATAAGCCTGTGAAAGACTGGTCTCTCTTTCGCTCTCCAGGAGGAAGGTGTCTGCCGTTGCTCGGTCTCCGTCTCCCTCCCTCTCACTTGATGCTGCCAGGGCTCTGGGTCTGGGGCAGGGTTTAATCGATGTGGTTTGTGGGTTGAACTCTGTAGTTCACGTTATGACGGGTCTCTGGCTTCTGGTCGCTCCTTTTTCTCTGTTGTTATTTTGTACAATTTTGATCGGGGCGGACTGGCGCTGCAGAGTGCAGTCAACGAACGACAGGGTGCCAGATTGAACTGAACTGAATATTCCTGGACTGTTTCGATGACGTGGTTTGAAGGTTTATATTCTGTGTTTCTCAATCCATTGTTTGTACCGTTTGTGTAATTTGTTCTTTGCACGTTGGGTGTTTGAATTTTTTCTTTGAATGAGTTCCATTTTTTTTACTTCGTAGTAGTCTGTGGGAAAACGAATCTGAGTTGTATACTGCATACATACTTCGATAATAAATGCACTTTGAATCTTTGAGTAAACATACAGTGATATGGCAAATGTATATAACGCTACAAATGTATATAACTAAGAAACATTACAAAGACTGCCTGAAAGCATCCCTCAAAGGCCTGGGTGTCGACATCAACACGTGGGAGACGCTTGCCCTCGACCGTCCAGCTTGGCGCAGCAAGATCACCACAGGAGCCCGTGCAGCTGAAGTCAGGCGCATCATCGAGGCACAACGAAAGCGTGCTGTGCGCAAGGCCCGAGCAGCATCCACTGCCGCGACAGCACCCACCCACTTGTGTCCCACATGCGGGCGAGCCTTCAGGGCCCGGATTGGCCTCATCAGTCACCTCCGGACCCACAGCCACCAATCTCCCATTTGACTTTGAAGCCATGGTCACCTTCGACGACGAAGGACGAACAACAACAACAACATATAGCCCAAATCTCCAAGTACATTGATGGTGCAGAGGTGTTATTGGCAAGATCGAGCCCTCAGCAGTCCACAGACGAATGCATGCATGCACATAATCCAGTTTGTCTTGCACCGAATTAACACTGGGGGGGGGGCAGTACCGATGGGAGGAGCCTGCCTCCAATCCAGCACCAACACTGCGCCACACCACCTCTGGCATTCCCCACCTCCCGTACTGCTGCAAGAGGCATGAGATCTAGTCCTTACCACAACCAAGGCCACACAACTCCCCCGCCGTCAGTCTCACCAATGAACCAGACTTGTAGGTTTGAAAGGGGCTTAGCGTGCCTGCTCCTCCCCTTTGCTTTGACCTTGAAGCATTAACTCTGTTTCTCTTCCCACAGTGATTTCTATTTATATTTTAGATATCTAGTATCTGCATTTTAATTTTTACTTTCACTGTAATCTCTCTTGTACCATCAACTACCATTTGACCTCCATGCCAATTACCCCCACTAAGGTATAATTTCCAAAAGTCAACTACCCTGTTACAACATCTCCTGGCTGTGGATGGACATTAAGAAAAAGGGAACAAATATTTAAATTATTCCCTTCCACGTTTCAAACTTCCCTGACAACCAGCTCCAATATTTCTCCTAACCTCCATTCTACACGCCCAAATAACTCATTTTGAAGCTGGATCTTCTCAAGGCATGGCCCCAGCCTTTTTGGATGGAAAAGCCACCGTCTCACGTGCATCAGAATTCTAAACGCTGATTGGTTCTAGGGAAACCATCAATCAAACAGCTGCCGCTCATTCCACTCGCCCACACAGGAGGCGGTTCGGCTGTGGTCCCACCTCGCTAATTGGCTGCTCCCCCGTGAATGACGACATCTTCGCGGTGATAGGCCGGATGAACTGTCAGTCAGCCTTCTCAGCGGAAGTGTCATCACTCGGTGGCGGCGGCGGTCGATTGTGAAGTGGGGAGTTGTGCTGGGATCTGCCGTTGGTTCTTCGTAGAGATGCCGCGGGGAGGTGAGGGCTGCCGAGGGTTGCCAGAGCGGTGGGGAAGTGTGGAGGGAGGTGATAAGTCAGTTCTGTGAGGGACGGCTCTCCTCAGGGGCCTGGGACGGGCACTTGGGCCCGAACGGCGCCATGGCAACTGGGGGTGATGGTGGGGGGGGGAATGGTGAAAGTGACCGTCCCCCAGGGGAGGGGGAGTAGGGAATGTTGATCCCGAAAAAGGAGCTTGGAGTTGTGTGGGGAGAGGTGGGGTGTTGTATCCCTCCCCTCCCCCCCCCCCGTGGTTGTAATGCTGAGGACCCAGTCAGGGTGGGGAAGTATTAGCTAGGGGGAATGGGTGATGAGGGATGGGGTGACCCTGGGTGGGACCTGAAACGATTGGGGTGGGATAGCCCTATTTGGATGCTGAAGTGGTTGGGGACTGGGACGGTGACCCTAGTTGGGTGCTGGTGATTGGGGACGGCGGGGTGGAGGTGACCCCAGTTGGGTGCTGAAGTGGTCGGTATTGGCGTGACCCTAGATGGGTGCTGCATCGATTGGGGACAGTGTGGGACCCTAGTTGGGTGCTGAAGTGCTTGGGGGGGGGTGGGGGTGACCCTTGTTGGAGGAGGGAGGTGAAGACAATTTTAAAATGAATGTGAAACCGTGGAATGTAGGAGCCTGACCCCAGTTGTTGGTTTAATATGGAAGGTAATAACAAATCAGTGAGAAAATAGCACTGAGATTAGACAACATTTAACAGGATTTCTAAAGGGGGTAGTGATGTATCTAAGTTTGTTGATGAATAAATGGAAAGGCAAATTCTGCAGAGAGACTGTAGAGATATAGTTAAGTGGGCAAGGCTCTGGCAGATGAAGTGCAATAATGCTGACTTTAGGGTCATCCACTTTGGAAGGAAAAATAGCTCAGATCATTATTTAAATTGCACCATTGTTGTAAATAGGGACTTGGGAGTGTCTGCACATGAATTGCAAAAATTAGTTTGCATGTGCAGCAGGTTATCATAAGCAACTGAGATGTTGGCCTTCATTGTTAGAGGGATTGAGTTTAAGAGCAGGGAGGTTATGTTGCAATTATATGGGGTCCTGGTGAGGCTATGCCTGGAGTACTGTGTGCACTGTTCTCCTTGAGAAAAGATAAACATGAACTCGGGTTATTTGGGACACATTGGGACCAGTACATTCTGGCGCATTTAAGCGGCTGCCCCAATTAGCCAAAGTTTCATGGATTTAGTTAGAGCTATTTTTAAAAAAAGACAAGACATGTATTTAAGTAAAATACAGAATTAATTAGAACACTACCAATACTATTGTAGTACTATAAAACTATATTACTTCCTAATAATTATTGATGGAGGAATTCATCCATGTCACATTCTTTTAACTGTAAATGAGCAAAATCAGCGCAGATAATGGACTGCATACCATGGTGTCGACGATTGCACCCTTCAAGTCTTCATTTTCATTATAACATTCAAGATGATTGTTGATACCTTCAAATTCTTTATAGTTTCTAACTTGTTGAAGTAATGAAATCGTTGCACTTTCACTTGCGGCCATTTCTGGCATCTCCAGTCCGAACGCTTGAAACCACAGTGAACAAATCAGTTATGAATTACCTTGCTGCTTATTTCTCGCCAACTATCAGTGACAAAAATCACTGCATTTTGAACACAAACACGCACGATGGATACCCTTTAAAACTGATCACTCTGAACATGGTGTAGTGTAATGGCCCACGATTGCACGCATCGGACACTAGTTTGAAACTGTTCGCAACAGTCTCCTGCACCAATTAGATTGCACCATCCAGTAATTCCCCCATTTAACTTTAACGTAATCATGGGACAATTTACAAATACCAGTTAAGCTACCAACGGGTACGTCTTTAGACTGTGGGGGCTGTGGGGGAACTGGAGCACCCAGAGAACTCCATGTGGTCATGGAGAATGTACAAACTCTTTGCATCAGTCCATAAGACAGGTGGCCAATCTTTTACATTCCATGCGTCAATTTTTTCAAGCATGAGTTCAGCTGCGCCATACAACTCTTGTACCCACAATTCTTGTAAAAATATGGGACTCGTGCATGAAAAAAAATTGCATCTGAACTTGTGCGTGAAAAATTGACGCATGGAATATGAAAGGTTGGCCACCCCTGCCATAAAACATAGCAGAATTAGGCCACTTGGTCATTAAGTCTGTTCTGCCATTCAATCATGCCTGATTGTTTTTTCCCCCTCCTGAGTTCCACTCCCCAGCCTTCTCCCCGTAGCCTTTGATTCCATGTCCTATCAAGAACCTACCAATTTCTGCCTTAAATACACCCAGTGACCTTGCCTCCATAGCTGCCTGTGGTAATAAATTCCACAAATTCACCACCCTCTGGCTAAAGAAATTTCTCAGCATCTGTTTTAAATGGATGCCCCTCTATGCTGAGGCTGTGCCCTCTTGTCCTAGACTCCCCCACCATGATAACCCTTTCATTCCTGGAATGATCCTTGTGAACCTCCTCTGAACCCTCTCCAATGCCAGCACATCTTTTCTTGGATGAGGAGTCCAAAACTGTTCACAATACTTAAGGTGAGCCCTCACCAGTGCCTTATAAAACCTCAGCATCACAACTCTACTGTTGTATTCTAGGCCTCTTGAAATGAATGCTAACATTGCATTTGCCTTCTTCACTACTGACTCTACCTGCAAGATAACCGTTAGGGCGTTCTGCACAAGGATGCCCTAAAGGTTCCTTTGCATCTCAGAGTTTTAGATTTTCTCCCCATTTAGAAAATAGTCTGCACATTTATTTCTAGTACAGAAGTGCATGACCGTGCATTTTCCAATATTGTATTTCATTTTCCTCTCTTTTGCTCATTCTCCTAAACGAAGTCCTTCTGCGGCCTACCTGTTTCCTTAACACTCCCTGCCCCTCCACCAATCTTCGTTTCATCTGCAAACTTGGCAATAAACCCATCTATTCCATCATCTAAATCATTGATATGCAGCATAAAAGGAAGCAGTCCCAACACCAACCCCTGCAGAACATCACTAGTCACTGGCACCCAATCAGAAAAGGATCCTTTTATTCCCCACTCACTGCCTTCTACCAATCAGCCAATGCTCTAATCATGCCAATAACTTTCCTGTAATACCATGGACTCTTAACTTTGTAGGCCACTTCATGTGTGGCACCTTGTCAAAGGCCTTCTGAAAGTCCAAATATACAACATCCACTGCATCCCCTTTATCTATCCTACACGTAGTCTCCTCAAAGAATTCCAGCGGGTTCGTCAGGCAAGATTTTCCATTAAGGAAACCATGCTGACTTTGTCCTACCTTGTCTTGTGTCACCAAGTACTTCGTAACCTCATCCTTAACAATTGACTCCAAAATCTTCCCAACCACTGAGGTCAGGCTAACTGGTGTATAATTTCCTTTCTGATGCCTTCCTCCTTTCTTAAAAAGTGGAGTAACCTATTCAGTTTTCCAGTTCTCTGGCACCATGCAGGAGTCCAATGATTTTTGAAAGGTAATTACGGATGCCTCCAAAATCTCTACCGCCACTTCTTTCAGAATCCTAGGGTGCAGTTCATCTGGTCCGGGTGTCTTGTGTACCCTTGGGTCTTTCAGCTTTTTGAGCACCTTCTCCCTTGTAATAGAAACTACACTCACTTTGCTTCCCTCACACTCTGGCACACTGCTAATGCCTTCCACGGTGAAGACTGATGCAAAATACTCATTTACTTCATCGGCTATCTTCTTGGCCCCCATTATTATTTCTCTGGCCTCATTTTCTAGCGGTCCAATATCCAGTCTCATCTTGAAAAAACTTCGACTATCCTCTTTGATATTGTTCGCTAGCTTGCTTTCATATTTCATCTTTTGCCTCCTAATGATTCTTCTAGTTGCTCTCTGAACCTACGTCGCCTGTGCTGTAAGGTGTTATGCTAACCACTCTGCTGTCATGAGAAGGCATCTTACAGAAACATAAAATTATGGAAGGGATAGATAGGGTAGAAGTGGGTAGGTGAGACATGGCCTCAAGGTTCAGGGGAATGGATTGAGGACAGAAATGAAAAGAAACTGCTGTTCACAGAGTAGTGAATCTGTGGAATTCTCTGCCCAGGGAAGCAGTAGAAGCTACCTCAATGAATATCTTTGAGACACTGATAGGTTTTTGCGGAGTTGGGGAATTAAGGGTAACGGGGGGGGGGTGGGGTGGAGGATAAGGAAAGAAGGTCCTTGGCCAGATCTCCTACAATCTTATTGAATCATGGAGCAGGCTCGGCAGGTCAGATCGCAACTTAGGCTCCTGTTTCTTATGGTCTTGTGTTCTTAAAATCTTATTTGACAGACCTACTGACGTTTTGGGTGGCATGGTGGAGATGCACCTCTACCAAAGAAGGTGTAATGTACTCCTTCTCTCATCTAGCCTGCAGGTCACTCTTGGGCAAGTTGTACTACCTGTTCAGCCCCCTGATCAGGATCAAGTTAAGCCATGGCAGCAGGTGCTGGATTGTCGTATGAGCAGCTGGTACATAGCTCAAGTCCTAGCTATGTGACCACTGACACCAGACACACAATCCCTGAAGAGTCTTGATAATGGCTGGGGTCACCCGTCTTGTAAACACGCTGCCCAGAAGAAGGCAATGGCAAACCACTACTGTAAAAAAAATTTGCCAAGAACAGCCATGGAGAGATGATGATTACCCATGTCACATAATGAACAAGCTGGTATTTTGAAGTAATTTGTAGATTTTACAGTACAGAAAGAAGCCTTTTGATCCACCTCCATCCCTGTTTATTTAATTTTGCCTCATGGCACCTCTAATCTCACTTGTCTGCACTTAGCCTGTATCCTTCTGTGTTTTGCCTTTTCAGGTGCCTACCAAAGTGAGTGTTAAACATGTACTACCTGGTGGTGAATTCAAATAGCAATCATTCTTGATGTAAAAAGATGTTTTTCCCCTTTAAATCTTCTGGCCTTGAACTTGCACCTTCTGATTTTGATATCCTTGTTGCAATGGGATGGAGATTCTATTTTCCCTATCTATGGCTCTTGGGATTTTATATACTGCAACCTCCTTTGCTCCAAAATAAATTTGTCTTCAAAACTAAAGTCCTCCAATCCAGGCAACATCCTGATGAATATCTTCTACGATTACATCAAGTTCAAAGTAAATTTATTATCAAGCTACCTACATCACCATACACTACCATGAGATTCATTTTCTTGCGGACATTTACAGGAACAATAAAGAAATACAATAGTTTATTTTTTTTTAAAAAAAACTATACAAAGACTAGCAAACATCCAGCATGAAAAAGAGGACTAACCTTAACCCTAATGTGAATAATAAATAAAGTAATAAATAATTTTGAGAAAATGAAAATCAGTCCGTCTGGGTAGCCTCCAACCTGATGGCATGAACATTGACTTCTCTAACTTCCGCTAGGCCCCACCTCCCCCTCGTACCCCAGCTGTTACTCATTTTTATGCACACATTCTTTCTCTCACTCTCCTTTTTCTCCCTCTGTCCCTCTGAATATACCTCTTGCCCATCCTCTGGGTCACCCCCCCCCCGTCTTTCTTCCCGGACCTCCTGTCCCACGATCCTCTCGTATCCCCTTTTACCTATCACCTGTCCAGCTCTCGGCTCTATCCCTCCCCCTCCTGTCTTCTCCTATCATTTTGCATCTCCCCCTCCCCCTCCAGCTTTCAAATCCCTTACTCACTCTTCCTGCAGTTAGTCCTGACGAAGGGTCTCGGCCTGAAACGTCGACTGCGCCTCTTCCTATAGATGCTGCCTGGCCTGCTGCGTTCACCAGCAACTTTGATGTGTGTTGCTTGAGAAAATGAGTTGTAGGTTCCTTGAAAGTGAGTCCATAGGTTGTGGGATCAGTTCAGCATTGAGGTAGTGAAGTTATCCACACTGGTTCAGGAGAGCAGTAACTGTTCTTGAACCTGGTGGTGTGGGGGCTAAGGTTCCCATACCACTTGCCCGATGGTAGCAGCGAGAAGAGGGCATGGCCTAGATGGTGGAGATCCTTGATTATGGATGCTGCTCTCCAATGGCAGCACTCCTTGTAAATCTGCTTAGAGATGGGGAGGGATTTGCCTGTGATAGACTGGGCTGTGTCCATCGCTTTTTGCAAACCTTTCTGATCCTGGGCGTTGGTGTTTCCATACCAGGCCATGATGCAGTCTGTCAAGATGCTCACCACCATGCATCTATAGAAGTTTGTCAGAGTTTTAGATGACGTGCTAAATAATCTAAAATGCTATTAGAAATTTGCTTGATGTCAAAATTCCTTTATTTTGGATGTGATGTGATGTTAAATTAGACTAGTACTTTCCCCTAGACTACGTGCAAGAATCTTGCACCATATTTCAACCAATAATTATTGATCAAAACTCGAAAGATATGGCAGACAGCTCATTAATCTCACAGTGGGACTTCAGCTATGATTCAACAGCTACCACTTTGTTTTAATGATGTGGAAGATAAGTGAGTTCTTATTTTGGATATCAGGAAGTAGCAATTGTCTTCAATTGCTGCTGAACCAGCACAGGGAGCGAAGTTGTTTCCAACTACACAACTTTGTGAATCTGAACACATCGAATTGGAACTCGGGATAATGGTACAAATCCTGATTAAAATGGGAACTTTTGAAGTGGAAAGTAACAAAATCTGCAGATTTCCTCTTGTTTGAAATTAATGCTTGCATGGCTAGCCTATTTGATTATTACAGATTGTATCTTAAAAGGGTTGTATAAAGTCAAGCACTTACAAAATTAAAATGTCCATGTTCAGTAGTTTTTTTTATTGCTGAGAATTGATTTTTTTTGGTGTGGGGGGAGTTCATAATTCCTCAGTGTATACACCACTGCACAAGGGACATAAACTCAGTGAGCATTGCTGCTACCTTTGACTAACTTGCCTCAGAATGCACTGTGTGAAATTTTTTAACTTTGACCAGCCTCATCTCTGCTTACACATTCTAGTCTTTCAGAGAAGATTCCATTATTCTGCATTGTCGTCTTTTGCAATATTATTTATCTGTATCTTTTAAAATAGCAGGATTTTCTGAGCTAGTTTGGTTAAGCCACTGCCATCAACATTGTAAACACCAGAGATTCTGCAGATGCTGGAAATCCAGAGTAACAATAAAATGATGGAGGAACTCATCAGGTAAAGCAGCATCTGTGGAAATGAATAACGTCGACATTTCGGGCCAAGACTCTTCATCAAGATTCAAGAAGGGTCCTTAAAAGTCTCAGCCTGAAATATTGACTCTTTATTCCTTTCCACAGATGCTACCTGACTCTAGCATTTTGCGTGTGTCATCAACATTGTTCCCTCCTTTCCATTGTTTCCAGGAATCTGTTCTTTGCAATTTACTTAAGACTTCTGCTTCTCATGCCACGAAGTCTTGTAGTTGTTGGTATTGAGCTGACTGAGGGTGTAAACCCACTTCTCCTGGGCCCACACATCCATCAATAATTGTCAGTCATCTTAACCCTGTTGAGTGGGATACAGGTCACCAGACCTTCTAAAGTTAAGGTGACACTTTCAGGTTCAATACTTACTAACTCATGCTAAAGCCAAATTCCCCTGCACTTTGCTTTTGTCAAGCAAGAATTGCTAAACAAGACCAGTTCCTTAGTATACGCTCACTGGCCACTTCATTAATTGCAGGAGGTGCTTAATAAAGTGGTCACCTGGTGTATGTTCATGATCTTGTGTTACTATAGCCCATCCACTTCAAGGTTTGATGTGTTGTGCATTCAGAGCTGCTCTTCTGCACACCACTGTTGGAACACATGTTTAACTGACATCTTCTTGTCAGCTTAAACCAGCATGGCCATTCTCTTCTGGCCTCTCTCATTAACAAGCTGTTTTCACCCACCGAACTGTTATTCCCTGGATTTTTTTTTTCTATTTTTCACGCTTTCTCTGTAAACTCTAGAGACTGTTGTGTGTGAAAATCCCAGGAGATCAGCAGCAGTTTGAGATACTCAAACCACCCCATCTGGCACCAACAATCATTTCACAGTCAAAGTCATTTGGATCACGTTTCTTCCCAATTCTGATGTCTGGTCTGAATAACAACTGAACCTCTTGAACATGTCTGCATGCTTTTATGCATTGAGTTGCTGCCACGTGATTAGCTCAGTAGAAATTTACATTAACGAGCAGGTAGACCTAATAAAGTGGCTACTGAGTGTATTTCAGAATATGAAGCAAGCAAGATCTATGAGAAAATTTGGGGGACAATATGTAAGATAAACCTTGCAATTAAGCAATCAGTACCATGTTTATAAGAGTTTTATCATTTGGTAAGGGCAGGATTAGATTAGAACATAAAAAAGTGAAAGCTTAAACATAAAACATCCTGTTGAAATTATTCTGAGGTTATCTTGTGGGTTTGGTTCAGTGAACAACGGAGCTCAATGCCATTAGCAAACTTTGTCTTTGTGTGCTTAACATTTGGGTCGGTTTCAGCTTCATCTCGACGCAGTGCACCTTGGCAGGATGAGGTCACAGGATGAACATGGCTTTTGGATTCATTGTCCCCGGATTCTGCATGGCACATATACAAAACAAGCATATTATCAAGGGTGAAACCATGTAAATTTCCTGATTCTGGAATCAGGGCTCATATTTAACAGTAGAAGGTTTGCCTGCACAGGCAAAAGTAGTGGAAATGAGGTGGATAATTACCAATAAAATAGCAATGTGAAAAAGCCATATAGAAGGGCAACTTTCCATTGTTTTTGTGACCGATAACTAGTTTTCCTTTATTCAAAAGGGGAAAAATAGTTACATTCTCCTGCTTAGAGTCCCTTCCAACCTCAGCAATTGACTTTTATAAACTGCTGTGGGCTCTGTGGCAATTCTACTCCACAGTGATAGGCTGAGGCTGTGGGCCTGCTCTGGGTTTTGTCTATGGACTCGCTTTCAATCTAAATGCAATTTGCTTTTATTGTTTGCACGATTTGTTTTTTCCCTCTCTCCCTGCACATTAGGTGCTTGTGGCTATTTTTATGGGTGCTTTTGAGTTTCTTGCTTTTGTGGCTGCCCGTAAGGAAATGAATCTCAAGGCTGGGGAGTAGGACTGAGGACAAGAAAAAAGGATCAGCCATGATTGAATGGCGGAGCAGTCATGACAGGCCAAGTGGCCTAACTCTGCTCCTATTTTTTATGGTCCTGTGTAAACCCACTTCAAAATCAATCTAACCCTTCTGTCTAACCCTTTTTTCTCTTCATCATTCATGTGCCTACCTAAGAGGTTCTGAAATGCCCTTGATGTATCTGCCTGTACCACCACCCCTGGCAGAATGTTCCACGCACCTATCATTCTCTGTGCAAAGAACTTCCCTTTGACATCACCCTTATGTTTCCCTCTAATCACCTTAAAATTACGTCCCTTGTATTAGCCGTTTCCTCGAGAAGAAATCTCTGTCTATCCACTCAGTCTATGCCTCTTGTCTTGTATGCCTTTTATCTTTTACACCTCTATCAAGTCATCCCTCTTCCTCCTCCATTCTAAAGAGAAAAGCCCTGACTCGCTCAACCTGTCTTCAATAGAAATGCCCCCTAGTCTGGGCAGTATCCTGGTAACCTCCTGTGCATCCTCTCTAAAGCTTCCACATCCTTCCTATAATGAGTTGACCAGAACGGAACACAATATTCCAAGTGTGGTCTAGCCAGAGTTTTATACAGCTGCAACGTTACCTCACTGCTGTTGAACTCAATCCCCGACTAATGAAGGCCAATGTACCATACGCCGTCTTGCACCCTATCAACTTGTGTGGCAACTTTGAGAGGTTAGAAAACGTGGGTAAAGTGAATGGGGTGGATGGTAGATATTATTGGATAACGTGAGTGAAGTGAGGTGAGGTCGATGGTGAGTGTTATTGGAAAGCTTGGGTGAAGAGACCCAAAGAAGATAAGAGGGTTCAACAGGATGTTCTGCCTGGTAGTAAATTTGTATCATTACTGTTAATTATTTGTGTTTCTCCCCCTGAGCATTTGTCTGTGAGACTGAGAGATTGAGATTGCTAAATTTGTGGTGCAGTTATTTCTCAAATCAAAGCAAATGTGACACAATGTCAACAGATCGTTAAACCTTTAAGAATTGCTAAACAAGCATTAGTCCTTTGTGGGTACTTTATAACTGTACTTGGTTTTCTTTAACAAGCTGAGTTATCCACTGCTTCACTTAAATGTTGAAATCTTTTGGGATGGCCCTGCATATACCTATAATCGAACATGTATCTGTTTAACATTGCATGATTAGCTTCAAAGATTGAATTGACTTTTTGTGTAATGTATAAAGACTGTAGCATCCTAGTGCTTTAGTCATAAGGCCTTAAGATATAGGAGCAGTATTAGGCAGTTTGCTCTGCCATTTGATCATGACTGATTTACTATCCCTCTCAGACGCATACTCCTGTCATGTAACCTTTAATGCCCTTATTAATCAAGAACCTATCATCCTCATCATTTTAAATATACCCAATGACTTGGCCTCCATAGCCATGTGTGACAATTAATTCCACAGAATCATCACGCTCTGGCTGAACAAATTCCTCCTCATCCCTTTTCTAAATAGACATCCTTCTATTCTGAGGCTGTGACAATAACATTGAAGCATAAACATTATTACCTTTATGAAGCATGAGCGTATTATACTCAGAATATTAAATTGTTTTAAATATTTATGGTCACTATAAATGGGCAGAAGATGTTGCCACATTTCAACAGTAAGAAAAAAGATCTTTTTTATTTTGCAGTATGACTGAATATTGACATTTTATGCCATACGTGTGGAATTTCCTGAAGTTTGAACCTGAGGAAATCTTGAATTGTGTGACATGTCATCCTATCTACTTGATCAAAGCTAATGATTTTTTTCCCCTTAACCCTTCTAGGAAAACGGGGTCACAAGGGGAGGGCAAAGCAGTTTACAAACCCAGATGAGATCGACGCTCAGATGAAAGCAGAGAAAGAAAAGGCAAGTAACAGTGGTATTATATCATCCTGCACGTCAGTCTTCACAACTCTTACACAGCACTTTTCACCCAGTAAAATATCTTGAGTGCTTCAGAGCACATGTTCATTTTGTTCCATGGGCGATCATAGTCTTTCTATGATCATGATTGTTCTCGGCAAAATTTTTCTACAGGAGTTGTTTGCCTTTGCCATTTCTGGGCAGTGTCTTCATAAGGTGGGTGACCCCAGCCATTATAATTGCTCTTCAGAGATTGTCTGCCTGGTGTCAATGGGTGCACAACCCAGGACTTGTGATATGCACTAGCTGCTCGTATGATCTGCTCCCATGGCTTCATGTGACCCTGATTGGCTGGGGTGGGGGGGGGGTGCTGAGCAGGTGCTACGCCTTGTCCTAGGGTGATCTGCAGAGGGAAGGAGGGCTTTACACCTCCTTTGATAGAGACGTACAGTTGCAAGAAAAAGTTTGTGAACCCTTTGCAATAACCTGTTTTTTTTTGCATTAATTACTCATAAGATGTGGTCTATCTTCAACTAAGTCACAAGAATAAACGAACACAATCTGCCTGAACTAATAACACACAAACTAATGTACTTTACATGTCTTTATTGAATACATTGTTTAATCATTCAGTCCAAATTGGAAAAAGTATGTCAGACTGGCACACCGGCAAGGAGGAATTTTACACCATTCCTCCATACAAAACTGTTTCGGTTCATCAATATTTCTGGGATACCTTGCATGAATAGCCCTCTTTGGGTCATGCCACAGCATCTCAATTGGGTTGTCTGGACTCTGCCTTGACTATTCCAAAACACGATTTTTCTTTGTTTTAAACCATTTCGTTGATTTACTCTTGGGTTTTGGATCATTGTCTTGTTGCATTATCCAACTTCTATCAAGCTTTAGGTGATGGACTGCTACCCTGACTTTCTCCTGTAAAACGTCTTGATACAATTTTGAATTCATTGTTCCCTCTATGATTGCAAGTTGTCCAGGTCCTGTTGCAGCAAAGCAGCCCCAAACCATGATGCTCCTTCCACCATGCTTCACAGTCGGGATGAGGTTTTGGTGTTGCTGTACAATGCCTTTTTTCCTCCAAATATAATGGTGTGCCTTTCTGCCAAAAAGCTCAATTTTTGTCTCGTCTGTCCACAGAACATTGTTCCAGAAGTGTTATGAAACATCCTGGTGGTCTTTTTCAAACTTTAGGCATGTAGCAATGTTTCTTTGAAGAGCAGTGGTTTCCTCTGTGGTGTCCTTCCATGAGCACCATTCTTCTTCAGTACTCTTATAGTGGACACACGAACAGGGACTGTAGCAGGTTCTAGAGATTTCTGCAGGACTTTTGCTGTTACTCTTGGGTTCTTTTTCACCTCGTTCAGCATTGCACATTGTGTTCTTGGTGCGATCTTTGCAGGACACCCACTGCCAGGGAGAGTAGCAACAGTATTGTTTCCTTCATTTGTCGGGAGTTTCTTTTTCTGTGGACTGATGAATACTCGGGTCTTTAAAAATGCTTTTGTAGCCTTTTCCAGCTTTATGCATTTCTAATTCTTGTAAGGTCCTCTGAAAGTTGTTTTGATTGAGGTATGGTGCACATAAACAGATTTTTCTTGAGAAGAGTAGGCTCTGTCAGTAACCTGACTTTGTGTATCTTTTTTATAGAGCAGGGCACCTCCACAACCCACACCTCCAATCTCGTACACCTGACTCCAAATGGCTTTTGTAGAAGGTATTACCCCAAAGGTTCACGTACTTGTTTTGAACCTGGACTGTGATTGTTTAAATGGTGTGCTCAGTATTGATGAGAAGAAGTACAGTTGCTTCTGTGTTATTTGTTTAGACAGATTGTTTGTCTATTATTGTGACTTGGATGAAGATCAGGCCGCATTTTATGAGTAATTAGCAAGGGGTTCACAAACTTTTTTCTTGCAACTGTATCTCTACCCTGCCACCCCATGAGCACATGAGTGGCAACAAATAAAGTTTAGCACGAGGCCAAGTTAGAAATTGCAACAAATAACTGGCAGTAATTTTCAAAAGAGAGGGGATGGAAATCTTTATGTAAATTCAAACCTCCTTTTTCCCCAGGGTTCAAACATCAGATGTCAGAGGGCATGCATTTAAGGTGAGAGGGGAAAATTTCAAAGGAGATGTGACGGGCAAGTTTTTTTTTTAAACAGAGTGTTGGGTGCCTGGAATGCACAGCCTGGAGTTGTGATGGAGGCATATACATTAGGAACTTTTAAGAGCCTTCTAGAAAGACACACAGATGTGAGGGAAATGGAAGGATATGGACGGGAGATTAGTTTAGTTGGCTATTCAATTACTAATTTAATTGGTTCAACACAATGTGGTCTGAAGGGCCTGTTCCTGTGCTGTACTCCTCTATGTTCCCTGAAGTTCAGGGGAGCACGGTAAAAATGTTTGCTATTTTTTTCAAGGCTGGTGCAGTGAGTTGCGTGCAGAAGGTAGAGAGGATGAGGGAAGAGACTGTTGTGCAAAGCGAGGGGGATATGTTGTTTGGTACTGGTCTTTGTTTCCTGGAACCTGGTTTTGGAAACTTAGCCATGGATGGTCCAAAGCCTGGCTCTGAAAGGAGGAGGTTTGGGCATGGGGCTAGCAACCCCATCCTGGAAAAAAACCGGACTTACAGGAATGCCACAACAGAGGTTCCAAAGACCTCATCCCTTGGAGAGGAAGGATCTTCATCTAAAAGATTAAAATCACATGGTGAAAGCAGAAGCCACAGGCAAATCAACATTCAGCCCAGGACAGAGGACTCTGATGAGCTGCTGTTGGCAGCTTATGCCATAGTAGGCGTGGTGGGCTTAAGAAGAAGGAGTTGCCCTGTTTTCAAATCTATTTCAAATATTTGAAGCAAAGCTTTTTTCCACCTGGCTCACTGTGCATGCACATTCTGCATGTAGGGTTACATTTTGAATCTGGCACAGCGATACATTTGGATAGAGGAAAATTACCCAGAGTTGCTGTTGCACTGGTCAGAAAATATTTAGTCCATGTCCTTTATAGTCTTGTAATTGATAGCCAAGCAACTTATCTCTGGGTACTGCAGAACTGCTCAGTTCCTTTCAATAAACCCACTTTTGATCAAAGATGAATGTTTAAATGACTATATAATTATATTGCATCCAGTTTACTACTGGTATTGGAAATTATTATTTATATGATAATTTATTTGGTAACCAAATGAATTGTCATAAGAAAAAGTGAGTTACTGATTGTATCAATTTATTTCCAAATTAAAGAGTTTGTCTTCTGATTTTTTTTATAGGCCAGAGACCTGCCCGAACATGGAAGCGATAGTGATTCTGACGACAGTAGTGAAGATGACTCTGAGGTGACTTTATTTTATTGAGATTCACCGTGGAGTATGCCCTTCCAGCCATACCTACCACACAACAAACCCTGATTTAACCCTAGCCTAATCACAGGGTAGTTTACAATGACCAATTATCCCACCAACTGGTATGTCTTTGGGCTGTGGGAGCACCCGGAGGAAACACAAAGAACAAACACACTCCTTACAGGCAGCTGTGGGAAAGCCAATGTGCTTTCCTGCTTTTTGCCTTTCTGTACAGTAGTAAAGATAGTTCATTAAGGATTTTATTTTTAGAATATCAGTATGTGAGTTCTCCCTTACCATGAGCTGCATCAAATTTATCATATTTTAGAACAGTTCAGTTTTAAGATTTTGCTGGCTTCTCCTTCCACCACTCCTGAAGACTTTGAATCTTGCTGAAGAATAGCTGCATAGGCTCCAGGCACTCAGCACAGCCCAGTGTTTCATATTTGAACCAGTGGTGACTATCACTGAAGTATGTTTATAGTCCTTGTCTCAGTTGATTCTTTCCAGTAAGGGAGTTGGAAACTGGGTTTTCATTTCCCATTTCTCCCCAAATGTGAGCATGGTCTAATGCTCAGTTTTGGGTTGGCTGACTCTTTGCACTCTTGCAGACAGTATTTTTTGTCCCTGAAGATCTGCTCCATTTTACTTCATATGGTAGAAAGCAAGGAAAAGATCTACATTTCTTCACTTTCTTTCACTCACACATTCTTCCTAAAAGTCTACCCACCTATTGACGTCAAAGTACATTTATTATTAAAGAATGTATGAATTGTACAACCTTGAGATTCGTCTGCTTACAGGCAGCCACGAAGCAAGAAACCTGAAAGAACCCAAGTATCAGTCCGTTATATTGGCAGGCATGGAGCACGCAGCCGGGAGCAGTTTTCACAGCCTCAGCACCATAGAGGAGCAAACATCACGGGAGAGCGAACGAAATCAGCTCTTGCCTCTGATCCTGACGCCCTGTCTTTCCAGTATGTCATTTAAGTTGTCCAAACAGCTTATCGTACATTGCAGTAGGACCCAGGCAATGCTGCATCGAAAGGCTCCAGGCCCAGACCATGCCTCCCAACCTGAAGCCACTCTCCGAATCAGTTCTGCGCCCAGAGCAATCCAACCTCACAACCAGTCCAATTGTACAGACTTCGTAACTCCTTTGCTTTTAAAAGCTACTTATTCTTGCATAATAGGAAATTTAGCATGCAACATGTGTGCAGAAAGCTTCTACGAATAGCTGTGTGATAAATTACCAGTCAATGTATCCTCATAATGTTGACTGCTGCATACATGTCAGAAATTGGATACTGGAAATGACTTCCCCATATTTTTGTCATTTTCACATTCACTTAAATTAAGTCTCAATTGCTCACTTAACATCTGATCCAAAAACCTGCTGCCGACAGACCCACATTTCAGTGCTACACTGGGACTATGCAATTGTCCCTGAATTACTGGAGTTTGATTCATGTCCTGAACTTTTTTGACTCGATTTAAACGTACACTTATCAAAGTATATACGAGGGGTGATTGATAAGTTTGTGACCTAAGGTAGCAAGAGTCAATTTTAGAAAACCTAGCACATTTATTTTTCAACATAGTCCCCTCCTACATTTACACACTTAGTCCAGCGGTTGTGGAGCATACGGATCCCTTCTTTGTAGAAGTTGGCGTCTTGGACCTCCAGGAAGTGGTCCACAGCAGGGGTGATTGATAAGTTCGTGGCCTAGGGTAGAAGGAGATGAGTTATGCAGCTCTCATTACATGCACTTTTGAGTGATTATGCAGCAAGTTTGAAGTTAATAACTCATCTCCTTCTACCTTAGGCCGGCTTCTACAAAGAAGGGATCCGTATGCTCCACGACCGCTGGACTAAGTGTGTAAATGTAGGAGGGGACTATGTTGAAAAATAAATGTGCTAGGTTTTCTAAAATTGACTCCTTCTATCTTGGGCCACGAACTTATCAACCACCCCTCGTACACAGTATACAATCCTGAGATCTGTCTGCAGCCGCAAAACAAAGAAAACTCTGGAGCCCATTCAAGGAAAACCATCAAAACCCTCCCCCATATGCCAAAAAACACAAGTAGCACAATAGCAACAAAAAAAAAGTGGAAAACACATAAAACAAAAAAATTGAAACAGTCCAGCCAAAATCTGAGGTTAAAAAGCCAAATGAATTTAAATCCCAGTCATGTGTCAGTATGCAAGTTAAAGTTGGAGGAATGTTAAAAACCACTGGGCCACTTTGAGTCCAACTGATATCTGGGTCAGAAGTTTTGACAGGCAAGTAGTCTGTGTTACTTAGTAGCCACTTTATTAGGTACACCTGCACGTTCATGCAAATATCTGATCAGCCAATCATATGGCAGCAACTCAATGCATACAAGCATGCAGACATGGTTAAGCAGTTCAGTTCAGACCAAACATAAGAATAGGGAAGATCTAAGTGACTTTGACTGTGGAATGATTTTTGGTGCCAGATGGGGTGGTTTCGGTATCTCAGAAATTGATGATCTCCTAGGATGTTTGCACACATTCTCTACAGTTTAGAGAATTGTGCAAAAAAAAAACCAAAAGAAATCTAGTGAGCAGCGGTTTTGTTGTCAATAATGCCTTGTTAATGAGAGGGGTCAGAGAAAAGTGACCCCACTAGTTCAAGGTGACAGGGACTCAAAAACCCATGAGTTACAATGGTGGTATGCAGAAGAGCATCTCTGAAAGCACAACACGTCGAAGTGAATGGGCTACAGCAGCAGAAGACCACAAATATATACTCAATGGGCACCTGATATTAGGTACAGGAGGTACCTAATGAAGTGGCCATCAAGTGTATTGTTCACTTTGTACAGGCAGAGTTCCACACACACCACCAACTTTTCTGTAAACAGCTAACCCCATCACACTTGTGTCTATCTAGCTTTAAATTCACTGGTGCTGTTGCTATCAACAAGCTGCACATGGTAGTGTTTCACATTCTATTTTGGTATGTAATTTTATTTCTAGTAGAGTATTGTATAACAAGCTGGAGCCCCAGATTCATTCTTCTGCATGCCAGAGTAGGCTTGTAATTCCTGCAGTTGTCACAAGATCTGCATGCTCTCTCCCTCTAGTCCGAGGGAGACTGACAACTTTCGCTCTTTACAATTTTGCGTTGTGGCACAAACATCTGAGTGCTGTCAATATTCGTTAGCTGATCATAACTTGCACCACCGCCCACTTTGATGGAATTTCATAGAGAATATATACAGTACACACCCGGAAATCCTTATTCTTCGCAGCCAACCACGGAACAGAAGCAAAACCCCAAAGAATGAATGACAGAAAACATTAGAACCCCAAATTCCCGCCACACACTAGCAGCAGCAAAGCATCAACCCTTCCCCCACTTGCTCCAGCAAAAGCACCACCACACACCATGCAAGCTCCCAGAGACGATGACCTAGAGTCCATCAAAAATGACTGCCTATCCCAACACTTTGACATCTCAGACAGCGAAGAGGAGAGAGAGAGATCGCCCCTGCAACAGACGAGGGGAGACCAGCAGCTTGCTGCTTTATTGTACAATTAGCAGTGTCGCTGCTAAAGAACACATATGCAATGTTGGCATTTATTTCGAGGAAAATAGAATGTAAAAGAAAGGAGATAATGATGAGCCTTTATAAGACACTAGTCAGGCTGCACTTGGAGTATTGTCAACAGTTTTGCACCCCATATCTCAAAGGATGTGTTGTCATTGGAGAGAGAGGCCAAAAGAGGTTCACAAGGATAATTCTGGGAGTGAAGCGGTTAACATGAGGAGCATTTGGCAACTTTGGGCCTGTACTCACTTACATTTAGAAGACTGCGGGAGGATCTCACTGAAACCTACTGAACACTGAAAGGACTAGGTAGGGTGGATGTGGAGAGGATGTTTCCTATGGTGGGAGTATCCAGAACTAGAGGGCACAGCCTCAGTATTGAGGGGGGACCTTTTAGAACAGAGGTGAAGAGGAATTTTTTAGCCAGAGAGTGGTAAATTTGTAGAATGCTTTGCCACACAGCCTGCAGTGGAGGCCACGTGCGTGGGTATACATAAGGCAGAAGTTGATTGTTTCCTGATAGGTCAGGGCATCAAAGGATATGGCGAGAAGGCAGGTGTATAGGATTGAGTGGCATCTGGGATCAGCCATGGTGTAGTGACGGAGCAGACTCGATGGGCTGAATGGCCTAATTCTGCTTCTATGACTTATTCAACTTACCCCGACTTTCACTTACCATCGTGAGAGAGAGAGACATAGCTCAAGAGCAGGGGTCTTTCAACAGTAGTGGACACAACCTGCATATTGTCTTGGGATGGTAAGATAAATGGTTCCTGTACTAGGTTTGATGAAATGGTTAAGATTTGAATTTTATTTCAATTTCAGCCCAAGAAGAAAGGAGTGGAAGGTTTAATAGAAATTGAGAACCCCAACAGAATAGTACAGAAAAACAAGAAAATAACTGAAGTGGATCTCAATCCCCGAAACCGCGAGCTCTCCAGGCGAGAAAGGTGAGAGAGAGCCTCTCCTGGCATATTTGAAACTTAATCATTTAAAATGATTTGAATCACTGAACATTTTCCTTCAAGGTGAATGTGTGTCAAGTGTACCCTCTGCAGATGTATACTATGTGTGTGGATGATGAACTGTATACTGACTGGATGAACCAGACAGTTTTCCTCTGATTTTGGTTCCTCACTGTCGATTTGGCTTTGTCCTTGTCCTAAAAGTATTGTATGGCCCATTTAAGCTATTCTGCAACTGAAACATCATCCCTCTGGTATTTCTGTATTGGACTGATTATATTACTTTCCTGACCACCCGTGTTTTTTAAAAAATTTGTCAAAAATCGCCTGTGCTGTGTAGGTTTTCACATACATAACTTCACTATTAATATTGAATCCTGCTAAGTCTTGCAGTCTTGAGTTTTTCTTTCCCCATACTGACTTCTACCAAGCCTATTTAATTTCACACCAATATTTTCACTGCCTGATGTGCATTACTGATTAAACATCACTTTGTTTTCATGAACCTTATGGCATCAGCTTTGTTAAATGGGTCTGTGTAAATGTAGGCTTTCCTCTTAATAAAAGTAACACATATAACCATGGGCACGTGACCAAGTGGTTAAGGCATTCGACTAGCGATCTGAAGGCCATGAGTTCGAGCCCCAGCCAAGGCAACGTGTTGTGTCCTTGAGCAAGGCACATAATCACACATTACTCTGCGACGACACTGGTGCCAAGCTGTATGGGTCCTAATGCCCTTCCCTTGGACAACATCAGTAGCATGGAGAGAGGAGACTTGCAGCATGGGCAACTGCCTGTCTTCCATACAACCTTGCCCTGGAGAGTGAAGATGTTCCAGGCGCAGATCCATGGTCTCGCAAGACTAACGGATGCCTCAAAAAAAACTATAAAACCATAAGATGTAGAAGAATTAGGTCATTTGGCCATCCAGTTGGCTCCACCATTCCATCATGGCTGATTTATTATCCCTCTCAACCCCATTCTCCTGCCTTCTCCCTGTAACCTGTACTGATCAAGAACCTATCAACCTCCACTTTAAATATACCCAATAACTTGGCCTTCACAGCTGTTTCTGTGGTAACAAATACCACAGATTCGACATCCACTGGCTAATGAAATTCCCCTTACCTCTGTTCTGAAGCATTGTCCTTGCAATCTGAGGCTGTGCCCTCTGGTCCTAGACTACCCGTCCGTAGCTGAAATCCTCTCCTTGTCCACTCTCTCTAGGCCTTTCAGTATTCAATAGGCATTCTATTTGTTCAGTGATTCACGAGCCCTTTCTTTAAAACCTGTGCAATGGTAGAATTGTGACACTGCTGAAATATCTTTAACGTGGGCTTTTAATTTATTTTTGTTGTCCTTTGCCCTGCATGCAGGGAAGAGATCGAGAAACAGCAAGCTCGGGAACGGTACATGAAACTCCACCTCGAAGGGAAGACCGAGCAGGCACGGGCTGACCTGGCGCGGCTTGCAATCATCCGGAAGCAGCGGGAAGATGCCGCCAGGAAGCGTGAGCATGAGAAAAAACGTTAGTGGCGAGGTCGAATGTATGATCATTTGTCAGCTCTGAGCTCTGTTTTCCTTAATTTTACCTCTTTCTGACTTTTAGTGTGTTTTAACGCTTTCATAGGCCTGATCAGTGTTAAGCTGGACTAGTGATATAGCTGGGTTCCAGTGGCTTGACGGTTAGTGATGGGGGGCAGAGTTGGTCAACGGGGGTGGGCAGGTATTTTCCAGTCAACCCATTAAATAAAACACATGTCTGCAGATTGGGGAATCTGGGGCAACAAACAAGCCCCCTTGACCTGCTGAGCTCCTGCAACAAGTAACTTATTGGACCATTAAATTTAAAGGAACTATGTGGAAACAACTGGAAGCTATCAGGGAGCAGAGGAACTAGGGCCCAAGCAAGTGGGAAGGGAACTGTCCCTGGTATATTAATGAGAGTATGGAACAGCAGTAGGAAGTGCCACATCTTTAAGATTTCTGACTAGTTGGAAAGAAAATGGTTGAGGATTTCCTGAGAATGGTATAGTCTGCAGAGTGGATGTGGAGAGGATGTTTCCTATGGTAGGGGAGTCTTAAGACCATAGGACACAACTATAGAATAGAATCCTTTTAGGATGGAGATGAGAAATTTCTTTAGGCAGAGAATGGTGAATCTGTGGAATTTGTTGCCTCAGGTAGCTGTGGAGACCAAGTCATTGGGTATATTTAAGGCAGAGGTTGGTAGATTTTTGATTAGTCAGGGCATGAAGGGGTGCTGAAAGGGAAAATGGGTCAGTCATGATGAAATAGCGGAGCAGACTCAATGGGCCAAATGGCTCAATTTTGCTCCTATATCTGATGGTCTTATAACTCATATATTCCACTTTCTTTCTGCAGTGAAAGAGGCAAAGGCCTAGCACCAAATCTGCCCAACAGAATCATCTGGAAACCTGGAAGGGACATTCAGCCCATCTGCTCTTGCACAACTCATCTCCTCCTCACCATCCAATGCAAACAACAAGACAAAAAAAAACTACCCATCACATCGACACATCTCGCCTGCATTCAGCGCACAGCCAGAGGGGAAAATCTGCCTTCTGAATTTGTACTCTTCCAATAACCAAGAATAAACAAGGTGTTTTTTTTTAAAAATCCGGCTGTGTGCTTTCAGAAGCACCGTTCGGCATTCTGTGCATGAAGACTGAAAAGACTTGTGAATGTTTAACGTGTGCTGTGGTCTACTGGCACTAGACAGAGGTTCAAGTAAGGAAAGTGACTCTGGGTGGTAATCTCCCTGTTACCCAGATCTTGCTCCAGTTAGGAACAGGCCCTTTAAGTACTGAGGTATATAGTCCTCACAACTCCTTAAGATCTGTTTTTTTTAAAAAAATCATAAGCAGATTATATCTCAGATTATTTTGTTCGGTTTCCACAAGTGTTCCAAAGGGTGGAGAGTGGAGGTGCACCTTGAGGGGAATGGGATGCAAGTGAGATCCACTTGGAAGGTGTATGGAAGACAAACGAGAGCTTGAGGAGATGGCGTGGTTAAGGATATAATTGATACTGCAGAAGCTGGGGAATGTTTCAAATTGCCACTTTATTGTGAATTGTAAGCATTGCCTATGGTCCAGGTGGCTCTACGTACTCTTAATGCCACCTCCTGATGTCATCTTTTTCAGACCCCAGGTGTGATTATCTTCCCTTTATTTCTTGCTCTCCTTGTATCAAATATTTGCTATAATAGGTTTTTTTGAGAGCTCTGGTTAACGGTGCTGCAAGCTGATAATAAAACCACCCAGCCTCAAAAAAAAATTTAGTAATTTTTTCTTGCATAAATTTTAAGCTTGTTATAATAGAGAAGTTTGGCTCTTCCCTTGGGCATTTAACTCCCAGAATCATATCTGCCTTATTTTTTTGTACGTTTATGTTTGCATCTTTATAATTTTTGGAGTGTGAGAAATTAGTAGAAATGTTTAATTCTGATGGAAAACCAAAGTAGAAACTTTTGCAAATTCCTAAATTCTATTCTACCATTGGCTGACCTGGTCTGTGTTGGGTTTATGGAGGGGAGATGCGTGGGGGTTTGGAGGAATGCTGTTATTCTTAGGAGGTATCAAATTAGTATCGAGTTTTCTTCTGTTTGGAGGGGGCAAAATAAATTGCCAGAAGTTTTACTGCTGATCTCCATTATCCGGGGAGTTTAGAAGAAAATGCAGCTGTGCAGTGGTTGGTTGTGTGCACCTCTTCCTTTCAACCACTGTCCTATTCCCCCTATCAGATCCATGGTCTTGTGCTGGGTTGGCTGTGGTAAGAAGAAGGACAGTTCTAACTGGCACCCATTTTATTTCAGTCCACACTCAGAGAGTGTAGGTTTGTTGGCATAAGTATTGATGCAAAAAGTTTGGAATTGTAATGGGTGCACCTAGTGCATGCATTGAAAGTTTGGCTTTTTCCTCAAATGGACTTTGGCTCAACCTTTGCATTTCCAGCAACTTTTATTTCTTGGTAACTTTGCCGGCTCATCAGTAAGATTCCCAATAGCTTTACTTTGCATTTAAACCTGAAATTAAGGTAAGCAAAGTGGAATCTGATTTATTCCACTAACATTTAACAGCAAATATTATCTCCTTTTCCAGATTAATGTTTGGTATGTCAATGTCCGTATGTTAAGGTCTTGTTTCACCCCTGTCTCCGTCCTAAGCAAATCCCATGTCCCTGTAAACAAAAATACAGTCCATTTGAGATTTGGTAGATCACAGCTAACCTGCAGTGGATCCCAACATGTTCCATTTTCCCTGTTTGTGAGAACTGGAGATAGTGATTCAGTGTCTGAGATCAACATACCTAAGAACATTTGAACCTAAACCTGAAGGTGGGAGAGGTAAGAATGATTGCTTTGTCTGCCTTTCTCCCCTTTGGAATCCGTGCAGTCCTACCCCACATCCAGCTTCACTGAGCATCTACTGTGCTCAAGGAATTGGGAAGATTATTATTCCATCTACCATACTGCGGACAGGAAAACTTGTGAAATATCCCTGGCCTCTGCAATCCCATATTAATAATCTGCTGTTTGTGTGGAATGACTGGTATTGATCTTGGTACCCTCTTACACTGCTCTGTAGTTCTACCCCTTAATGTGATTGGAGCACAATCTTTGTTCAAGTCATGAACCCAGCCTTCCATGTGGTGTATTTGGGTTGGAAATACTGCCTGAAGTCCCTTTATCATTTTGATTTCTGTAGTATCTTGTATCCATTTGAGTTGAGAATCTGGTATTACCTTAGGTAAGGTGAGCCTCATTTCAGACTGAGGCGCTAACTTGCAAATGCTTCTAATGCCTAAAGCACATAGAACTTCATTTATATTCCACGTTATCTCACAATCATAAGGGAAGCACTGGGCTGCATCTACTGGATTAGGGTTTGAAGTTTCCACTGGTTTCAGTTGTTAATTCAAGATCTGCCAATTCTTTTCACTTTCTTTCAAGCAGCTAGCTGTGCTTTAGACCCTTCAACGCCTGCACTTTTGGAGGTAGTGCTTTGAAAATTTTCTGGTTTTTTTTAAGGCATGGAAAGTAGATTACAGTTACCTTGAAATCTTGTGTTAGGATTGTGAAAGAGGTGCCAGACTTCTATTGGGGTTGAATTCAAGCAAAAATACTAATATTGATTTCACTTATAGTGAAATGGCTAATATATCAACTCACTTGGTCACCCTTTTGAGCATCTACACAAACCCCCTTCAGTATCTTGGGCTATAACCAACATAGATAATCTTCAGTGTAACAAGTTAATCAGCTATTGAGATTTCAAGTCAGTACCCTAGGATTAGCAAGCATCCTGACTGAAACCCTTCAACAATCTTTCATCAAGACATAATCACAGGGTTTAAAGAATTTTTTTTAAAATTTAAATTGCAATAAAATCTCTAGAAGGAGTTGCCATTTGTCTTGTTTTCTTTAAATAGGATCATCCTAATCCATTCATGAACTTTACTTCTACAACTATGGTCGTAGTAATGGCCAGCTATACCAAAACTTGTGTTAATCCCTGCATAGCTTTGCCCCTTGAAATCTCCACAGCTTTCTCAAACCTTCTGTTGGCTTGAACAAAGCTCAAAGTAAATTTATTACCTAAGTACGTGTATGTCATCGTATACAACCCTGAGATTCATTGTCTTGTGGGCATCCTCAATAAATCCATCAAATAATACAGAATCAATGAAAGACTGCACCAACTTGGGCATTCAACCAATGTACAAAAGACTATGAACTGCAAATACAAAAATAAGAAAGAAAGAATAAGTAAGTAAGTAAATAAATAAATAAATAAGCAATAAATATCGAGAACCTGAGATGAAGTGCCCTTGAAAGTGAGTCCCTAGATTGTGGAATCAGTTCAGTAATGAAGCGAGTGAAGTTGTCCCATTTGGTTCAAGAGCCTAATGGTTGAGGGATGATAACGGTTACTGAGCCCGGTGTGCAAGGGTTGAGGCTAATGTACCATCCTCCTGATGGCAGCAGCAAGAAGGGAGCATCTCCTGGGTGGTGGGGGGCTCTCTGAGATGTTGCTTTTCTGCAACAGCATTTCATGTAGATGCACTCAATGGTGAATCCCCTTCAATGTTGCATTTCATGGTTAAGTATGAGTGGCTACAAGGGCCTGGGCCGACTCTCCAGAGCCATATTGAGAGAATGTTGAATCAGCAGAACACTCTCAGGTGATGCCTTAAGTAATGGCACAGTCAGTTAGCTCTTGAGAGGGAGATAAAGGCTCCTTATTGAGCAGGTTTCAATTCTGGGGAGAAAATGTGATGTAGATGTTAGAGATGTGTGATTCTGCAGCTGCTTCAGCAACATGAAATAGTGGAGGAACTCAGCAGGTTGTCAGGATCTAATGAGGGAAATGAAGTTATCTTGGGCCAAGACCCTTCAGGCCCAAAATGTCAACTGTCTATTTTCCTCCACAGATGTCGGCTAACCTGTTGAGTTTCTTGGGATTTCGTATGGATGTGTGTGTGTGTGTTACATGTTCTTTGGTGGTGAGACCTTGGATTTCTTCTGTGTACTCCATTTTGAAGGGGTTGTGAAAGATGTGCAATTCAGAATTTCCTTCCTAAAATTCCTTTTTAAACCCCACCTCGGACTAGATCACATCCCCACTCCCCTCTCATCCACCCATTGTGTCCTACTTCCAAAGTTTGTCTGGTGTTAAAGGTGGTCTCTAAAGGGAAGTTTTTGTTGTGTACATGCCTTGTATTATGTGTCGGACTGAGCTTGTGGAACTCATCACATGCATGCTACAAACTTGCTTTAAGAGATTATGGTGAGAAGATACAAGCCTAAGAAGGGGACGTCACTAGATGGAGCACACTTCAGAAGCTGGCAGCACCTTATAATTGTACATCAAACTATTGTTGAAGTATAAATAGTCTAACCAGGATCCTTTGGTTATTTCCCATTGACATCGCTATATCAACACTTGACCTATGAGTGAGAAGTTGGGCATCATATCACTTTCTAAGTTCAGATACCTGCCGATTAAATCGTACAGCATTTTGCGTGCCCCAATTTCTTATTCTGACTTCTTACCCCCACTCCCCTTCCTTTCCAGTCCTGATAGAAGGGTCTTGACCCGAAGCTTCAACCATCTATTCTTCTCGATCAGGGGTTCCCAACCTGGGTCTGTGGACCCCTCGATTAATGGTAGGGGTCCATGATACTACTTTCAAAAAAAAAAGCTGGGAGACCCTGCTCGCTGACCTGAGTTCTTCCAGTATTTTGTATGTGTGTCTGTCGCATTAAATCAACTTGCTTTCCCTGCATTTACTGTAACTACGTTGCTCATCTGTCAACTGGGAGGATATTTGAAGATTTACTAATAATCGGTTTGAAGCAAATTCTTACCACTGAATGGCAGAATTACTGGAAATATCTGGGCAAAGGTTGAGACAAAGTCATCTGATCAATACTGAAAATGTTGTGGAGCCCCTTGTGTCCTCTTTCTTACTACTGCAGTAATGACAATGTTTCACTCATCCATCCTCACTTGTGTGGAAAACTTTTTGCATAAGTAGAAACATCGTACATTTACAGAATCCTCATAGACTAATTGTCTCCAAACCAGCAATAATAAACGGTTCTTAACTTGCATTTATCTCATTTCTTGATTATGTGTATCCTCTGGGCGAAAAAATACTGTGTACTCTTAACCAACACACATCAAAGTTGCTGGTGAACGCAACAGGCCAGGCAGCATCTCTAAGAAGAGATACAGTTGACGTTTCAGGCCAAGACCCTTTGTCAGGACTCGAAGCGTCGACTGTACCTCTTCCTAGAGATGCTGCCTGGCCTGCTGCGTTCACCAGCAACTTTGATGTGTGTTGCTTGAATTTCCAACATCTGCAGAATTCCTCGTGTGTACTCTAACCATTTGACTTTTAATCTAGCTCTCACATTGCTGTACTGTGGGAGTAGAAAGAAACAGGCTCCTCGGCTCATCTTTGTCATGCTAAACAAATTGCCTACCTCAGCTAGTCCAATCTGCTTGCATTTAACCTTTTCTTCCTGGTTACCCTTTTGCTTTTCAGAATCTAAGAATTTTCCTTTACCTTATCTGCCAAAGTTATCTCATGTCCTCTTTCTCTTCTCCCCAGATTAAGTGTACACCCAACAACCTTTGCACTGGGCATTCAGTTGAATCCAGCTGGCTTTTTTTCCTGTCAGGACCTTAATGTCCTCGCCTGCCAGATTTCGCTAATCCTGCCACACTTGCCCTTCACTGTAACGGGAACATGCTGGCTGTTCCTCCTCCCTAATCTACCTTTAAAAGCCTCCAACTTGCCAAGTCCTTGCAAGCAGCCGGTCTTGATCCACATTTGCAAACTTCTGTCTAATGCCATCAAATTTAGACTGTGGTCCAGTTTATTGTAACTCTTAAAGCTAATAGAATTATGGTCACTGAGCCCAAAGTTCTTCCCCCACTGACACTTCAGTCACTTGCCCTGTGTCAGTTTTCTAATGGGAGGTCCAGACCCACCCACTCTCTTGATAGCCTATCTACGTAATACTTGAGAAAACGTCTGTGACCACACTTAAATTTGGCCCCATCCAAGCCCTTTGTTAATATTTGTTCATTATGTGCCGTGTTGTATTACGTGGACAATTATGAGCTTTACATGATCATGATTGTCCTTGGCAATTTTTTTTTTGCAGAAGTGGTTTGCTATTGCTGCCTTCTAGGAAGTGTCTTCACAAGAGGGGTTTCCACGGCCATTATCAATACTCTTCAAAGATTGTCTGCCTGGTGTCAGTGGTTGCATAACCAGAACTTGTGATATGCACCAGCTGCTTATCCAACCTTGACCCTGATACACCTTGCCCAAGGGTGACCGACTGGCTAACGAAAGGAAGGAGCAGCTAACATCTTTGGTAGAGACATATCTCCACCACACCACCTAATACCAGGAAAGTCAAAATCACCTATTACAGTGCTATTATTCTTGCAGGTATATATATAGTAAAGGTCACTCATCTGAGTGCTACTGGTACCATGTAACCCAGTACTACCTGTCACATGGTCAGGTGGTCGGCGACTAAACCAGCTCCCCCACCAGGCTTGCCTGGTGAGGAGGGTGGCTAGACACCCTGCAGGATGAAAGACAAGACCTGTCAAAGGGCGGATGAACCCTCTCGTAGGGTCAACGCCCATCTAGCAAACACGTGCCGTGAAGTGCGGAAAGGGCATCCCTTGCATCGAAGCTTGGTCTGGCCATTCACTGCAACAGATCTTCCCCCAGCCGTCTTGGACCCCACCATCCTGCTGGATCCGGGAGGGGATGTGGAGAGGGTGGGTCTGGACCCGTGCAAACCCCCTACTCACCTAAAATCCATTCACGCACACGCCGTTCCTTTCTGAGGAGTGGGGTCAACCCCACTAACTGACTGAAAGGAACCATCATCATTCTATGGGATGGATAGCCAGAGATATACAGTAACAGTATAGTAATACTATTAAGATTCCCAATAGCTATGAAGTAGGCAAGCCAGAATATATTTCATTCAGAGTTTGAAGAGATTTAGTTTGTCAACTAAAACACTCAAACTTCTACAAATATGCTGTGGAGAGCTTTCTAACTGTCAGGCAGATCAGTTTGACGTGGGGGGTGAGCCACCGCACAAGATCGAAGTAAGTTGCAGAAACTCATAAAGTTAGTCAGCTCCATCATGGGTACTAGCCTTCGTAGTATCTAGGACATCTTCAAGGAGCGGTGCTTTAGAATGGTGGCGTCCAAAATTTAAAAACCCCCACCACCCAGGGCATACCCTCTTATCATTGCTACCATCAGGAAGGAGGTACAGAAGCCTGAAGGCACACACTCCATGATTCAGGAACAGCTTCTTCCCCTCTGCCATTTTATTTCTGACATTGAACCTATGAACATTACCTCACTACATTTTTTATTCCTATTTTTGCACTACTTATTTACAAACATAATTTAATGTGATCCATGGTTTTTTTTCTATTGCATTGTACTACTGCCTCAAAGTCAACAAATTTCCACAAGTAACATGCCAGTGATATTCATTCTGATTCTGATAAAACATAGAACGTTATAGTCAGAGTCAGATTAGGAAGGCTTTGGCTCAACGGGGCTCCGGCAATAGCGTATCGAGGCCAGGTAGGTTGTCTGTGTAGAATACAGACAGGAAGAATCTCTGTGAGGCCGGTGTTCTGTGCTCGGTGTCAGATAGGAAGTCCTGGAGACTCCCAGCCTCACAGACGGCCACACCTGCGCCAGGTGTGTCGAGTGGCAGCTCCTTAGGGACCGTGCCAGGGAACTGGAGATGCAGCTTGATGACCTTCGTCTGGTCAGAGAAAGTGAGGAGGTGATAGAGAAGAGCTATAGGCAGGTAGTCACCCCAGGACCTGGGGAGACAGATAAGCAGGTAACAGTCAGGAGAGGGAAGGGCAGGTGTCAGAGGCTAGATAGCAACCCTGTGGCTGTACCCCTTGACAATAAGTACTCCTGTTTGAGTACTGTTGCGGGGACGGCCTACCTGGCGGAAACATTAGTGGCCGTGCCTCTGGTACAGAATCTGGCCCTGTGGCTCAGAAGGGTAGGGAAAGGAAGAGGATGGCAACAATGATAGGGGACTCTATAGTTAGGGGGTCAGACAGGTGATTTTGTGGACGCAGGAAAGAAACACAGATGGTAGTTTGCCTCCCAGGTGCCAGGGTCCGAGATGTTTCTGATCGCGTCCACGATATCCTGAAGTGGGAAGGAGAACAGCCAGAGGTCGTGGTACATATTGGTAACAACGACATAGACAAGAAAAGGGAGGAGGTCCTGAAAGCAGACTACAGGGATTTAGGAAGGAAGTTGAGAAGCAGGACCACAAAGGTAGTCATCTCGGGATTACTGCCTGTGGCACGTGATAGTGAGTATAGGAATAGAGTGAGATGGAGGATAAATGTGTGGCTGAGGGATTAGAGCAGGGGACAGGAATTCAGATTTTTGGATCACTGGAACCTCTTTTGGAGCAGGAGTGGCCTGTACAAAAAGGACGGGTTGCACTTGAATCCCATGGGGACCAATTTCCTGGCAGGGAGGTTTGCTCAGGGTATTGGGGAAAGTTCAAACTAGGATTGCTGGGGGGTGGGAACCAAACTGAAGAGACTGGGGAAGAGGAGGTTGGCTCACAAATAGAGAAAGCTTGGAGACAGTGCAAGAGGGAGGATAGGCAGGTGATAGAGAAGGAACGCGCTCAGACCAATGGTTTGAGATGTGTCTATTTTAATGCAAGGAGTATTATGAACAAAGCGGATGAGCTTAGAGTGTGAATCAGTACTTGGAGCTATGATGTTGTGGCCATTACAGAGACTTGGATGGCTCAGAGGCAGGAATGGTTACTTCAAGCGCCAGGCTTTAGATGTTTCAGAAAGGACAGGGAGGGAGGCAAAAGAGGTGGGGGTGTGGTACTGTTGATCAGAGATAGTGTCATGGCTGCAGAAAAGGAGGAAGACATGGAGGGATTGTCTACAGAGTCTCTGTGGGTGGAGTTAGGAACAGAAAGGTGTCAATAATTCTACTGGGTGTTTTTCTAGACCACCCGATAGTAACTGGGACATCGAGGAGCAGACAGGGAGACAGATTCTGGAAAGGTGCAATAATAACAGGGTTGTCGTGGTGGGAGATTTTAATTTCCCAAATATCGATTGGCATGTCCCTAGAGCAAGAGGTTTAGATGGGGTGGAGTTTGTTAGGTGTATTCAGGAAGGTTTCTTGACACAATATGTGGATAAGCCTACAAGAGGAGAGGCTGTACTTGATCTGGTATTGGGAAGTGAACCTGGTCAGGTGTCAGATCTCTCAGTGGGAAAGCATTTTGGAGATAGTGATCACAATTCTATCTCCTTTACCATAGCATTGGAGAGGGACAGGAACAGACAAGTTAGGAAAGTGTTTAATTGGAGTAAGGGGAAATATGAGGCTATCAGACAGGAACTTGGAAGCATAAATTGGCATCTCAAGGAAATGTACGGAAGAAATGTGGCAAATGTTCAGGGGATATTTGCATGGAGTTCTGCATAGGTACGTTCCAATGAGACAGGGAAAGGATGGTAGGGTACAGGAACTGTGGTGTACAAAGGTTGTTGTATATCTAGTCAAGAAGAAAATAAGAGCTTATGAAAAGTTCAAAGAACTAGGTAATGATAGAGATCTAGAAAATTATAAAGCTAGCAGGAAGGAGCTTAAGAAAGAAATTAGGAGATTCAGAAGGGGCCATGACAAGGCCTTGGCGGATAGGATTAAGGAAAACCCCAAGACATTCTACAAGTATGTGAAGAGCAAGAAGATAAGACATGAGAGAATAGGACTAATCAAGTGTGACAGTGGGAAAGAGTGTATGGAACTGGAGGAGATGGCAGAGGTACTTAATGAATTCTTTGCTTCAGTATTCACTACGGAAAAGGATCTTGGCGATTGTAGGGATGACTTACAGTGGACTGAAAAACTTAGCATGTAGATATTAAGAAAGAGGATGTGCTGGAGCTTTTGGAAAGCATCGAGTTGACTAAGTCATTGGGACTGGATGAGATGTACCCCAGGCTACTGTGGGAGGCAAGGGAGGAGATTGCTGAGCCTCTGTCAATTATCTTTGCATCATCAATGGGGACGGGAGAGGTTTCGGAGGATTGGAAGGTTGTGGATGTTGTTCCATTATTCAAGAAAAGGAATAGAGATAGCCCGGGAAATTATAGACCAGTGAGTCTCACTTCAGTGGTTGGTAAGTTACATAGAAACATAGAAACATAGAAACATAGAAAATAGGTGCAGGAGTAGGCCATTCGGCCCTTCGAGCCTGCACCGCCATTTATTATGATCATGGCTGATCATCCAACTCAGAACCCAGCCTTCCCTCCATACCCCGTGACCCCTGTAGCCACAAGGGCCATATCTAACTTCCTTTTAAACATAGCTAATGAACTGGCCTCAACAGTTTGCTGTGGCAGAGAATTCCACAGATTCACCACTCTCTGTGTGAAGAAGTTTTTCCTAACCTCGGTCCTAAAAGGCTTCCCCTCTATCCTCAAACTGTGACCCCTCGTTCTAGACCTCCCCAACATCGGGAACAATCTTCCCGCATCTAGCCTGTCCAATCCCTTTAGGATCTTATACGTTTCAATCAGATCCCCCCTCAATCTTCTAAATTCCAACGAGTACAAGCCCAGTTCATCCAGTCTTTCTTCATATGAAAGACCTGCCATCCCAGGAATCAATCTGGTGAACCTTCTTTGTACTCCCTCTATGGCAAGGATGTCTTTCCTCAGATTAGGGGACCAAAACTGCACACAATACTCCAGGTGTGGTCTCACCAAGGCCTTGTACAACTGCAGTAGTACCTCCCTGCTCCTGTACTCGAATCCTCTCGCTATAAATGCCAGCATACCGTTCGCCTTTTTCACCGCCTGCTGTACCTGCATGCCCACTTTCAATGACTGGTGTATAATGACACCCAGGTCTCGTTGCACCTCCCCTTTTCCTAATCGGCCACCATTCAGATAATAATCTGTTTTCCTATTTTTGCCACCAAAGTGGATAACTTCACATTTATCCACATTAAATTGCATCTGCCATGAGTTTGCCCACTCACCCAACCTATCCAAGTCACCCTGCATCCTCTTAGCATCCTCCTCACTGCTAACACTGCCACCCAGCTTCGTGTCATCCGCAAACTTGGAGATGCTGCATTTAATTCCCTCATCCAAGTCATTAATATATATTGTAAACAACTGGGGTCCCAGCACTGAGCCTTGCGGTACCCCACTAGTCACCGCCTGCCATTCTGAAAAGGTCCCGTTTATTCCCACTCTTTGCTTCCTGTCTGCTAACCAATTCTCCACCCACACCAATACCTTACCCCCAATACCATGTGCTTTAAGTTTGCACACTAATCTCCTGTGTGGGACCTTGTCAAAAGCCTTTTGAAAATCCAAATATACCACATCCACTGGTTCTCCCCTATCCACTCTACTAGTTACATCCTCAAAAAATTCTATGAGATTCGTCAGACATGATTTTCCTTTCACAAATCCATGCTGACTTTGTCCGATCATTTCACCGCTTTCCAAATGTGCTGTTATCACATCCTTGATAACTGACTCCAGCAGTTTCCCCACCACCGACGTTAGGCTAACCGGCCTATAATTCCCCGGTTTCTCTCTCCCTCCTTTTTTAAAAAGTGGGGTTACATTAGCCACCCTCCAATCCTCAGGAACTAGTCCAGAATCTAACGAGTTTTGAAAAATTATCACTAATGCATCCACTATTTCTTGGGCCACTTCCTTAAGCACTCTGGGATGCAGACCATCTGGCCCTGGGGATTTATCTGCCTTCAATCCCTTCAATTTACCTAACACCACTTCCCTACTAACATGTATTTCGCTCAGTTCCTCCATCTCACTGGACCCTCTGTCCCTTACTATTTCTGGAAGATTATTTATGTCCTCCTTAGTGAAGACAGAACCAAAGTAATTATTCAATTGGTCTGCCATGTCCTTGCTCCCCATAATCAATTCACCTGTTTCTGTTTGCAGGGGACCTACATTTGTCTTTATCAGTCTTTTCCTTTTTACATATCTATAAAAGCTTTTACAGTCCGTTTTTATGTTCTCTGCCAGTTTTCTCTCATAATCTTTTTTCCCCTTCCTAATTAAGCCCTTTGTCCTCCTCTGCTGAACTCTGAATTTCTCCCAGTCCTCAGGTGAGCCACTTTCTCTGGCTAATTTGTATGCTACTTCTTTGGAATTGATACTATCCCTAATTTCTCTTGTCAGCCACGGGTGCACTACCTTCCTTGATTTATTCTTTTGCCAAACTGGGATGAACAATTGTTGTAGTTCATCCATGCAACCTTTAAATGCCTGCCATTGCATATCCACCGTCAATCCTTGAAGTGTCATTTGCCAGTCTATCTTAGCTAATTCATGTCTCATACCTTCAAAGTTACCCCTCTTTAAGTTCAGAACCTTTGTTTCTGAATTAACTACGTCACTCTCCATGTTAATGAAGAATTCCACCATATTATGGTCACTCTTACCCAAGGGGCCTCTCACGACAAGATCGCTAATTAACCCTTCCTCATTGCTCAAAACCCAGTCCAGAATAGCCTGCTCTCTAGTCGGTTCCTCGACATGTTGGTTCAAAAAACCATCCCGCATACATTCCAAGAAATCCTCTTCCTCAGCACCTTTACCAATTTGGTTCACCCAGTCTACATGTAGATTGAAGTCACCCATTATAACTGCTGTTCCTTTATTGCACACATTTCTAATTTCCTGTTTAATACCATCTCCGACCTCACTACTACTGTTAGGTGGCCTGTACACAACTCCCAGCAGCGTCTTCTGCCCCTTAGTGTTACGCAGCTCTACCCATATCGATTCCACATCTTCCCGGCTTATGTCCTTCCTTTCTATTGCGTTAATCTCTTTTTTAACCAGCAACGCCACCCCACCTCCCCTTCCTTCGTGTCTATCCCTCCTGAATATTGAATATCCCTGAACGTTGAGCTCCCATCCCTGGTCACCCTGGAGCCATGTCTCTGTGATCCCAACTATATCATAATCATTAAGTTGATGGAGAAGATCCTGAGAGGTAGGATTTATGAACATTTGGAGAGGCATAATATGATTAGGAATAGTCAGCATGGCTTTGTGAAAGGTGGGTCATGCCTTACGGGCCTAATTGAATTTTTTGAGGATATGACTAAACACATTGATGAAGGTAGAGCAGTAGATGTGGTGTATATGGATTTCAGCAAGGTATTTGACAAGGTACCCCATGCAACGCTTATTGAGAAAGTAAGGAGGCATGGGATCCAAGGGGACATTGCTTTGTGGATCCAGAAATGGCTTGCCCACAGAAGGTAAAGAGTGGTTGTAGACGGGTCATATTCTGCATGGAGGTCGATCACCAGAGGTGTGCCTCAGGAATCTGTCTAGGACCCTTACTCTTCGTGATTTTTATAAATGACCTTAATGACGAAGTGGAGGAATAGGTTAGTAAATTTGCTGATGACACAAAGGTTGGAGGTGTTGTGGATAGTGTGGAGGGCTGTCAGAGGTTACAGCGGGACATTGATAGGATGCAAAACTGGGCTGAGAAGTGGCAGAAGGAGTTCAACACAGATAAGTGTGAGGTGGTTCATTTTGGTAGGTCAAATATGATGCCAGAATATAGTATTAATGGCAAGACTCCTGGCAGTGTGGAGGATCAGAGGGATCTTGGGGTCCAAGTCCACATGACACTCAGCTGCTTCAGAAGGCATATGGTGCATTGGCTTTCGTCGATCATGGAACTGAGTTCAAGAGCCGAGAGGTAATGTTGCAGCTGTATAGGACCCTGGTCAGACCCCACGTGGAGGACTGTGCTCAATTCTGGCCACCTCACTACAGGAAGGATGTGGAAACCATAGAAAGGGTGCAGAGGAGATTTACAAGGATGTTGCCTGGATTGGGGAGCATGCTTTATGAGAATAGGTTGAGTGAACTTGGCCTTTTCTCCTTGGAGCGATGGAGGATGAGAGGTGACCTGATAGAGGTGTACAAGATGATGAGAGGCATTGATCGTGTGGATAGTCAGAGGCCTTTTCCCAGGGCTGAAATGGCTAGCACAAGAGGGCACAGTTTTAAGGTGCATGGAAGTAGGTACAGAGGAGATGTGAGGGGTAAATTTTTTTACACAGAGAGTGCATGGAATGGGCTGCCGACGACGGTGGTGGAGGCAGATACGATAGGGTCTTTAAAGAGATTCCTGGATAGGTACATGGAGCTTAGAAAAATAGAGGGCTATGGGTAATCCTAGGTAATTTCTAAGGTAAGGACATGTTCAGCACAGTTTTGTGGGCCGAAGGGCCTGTATTGTGCTGTAGGTTTTCTATGTTTCTATCTATCTCTGTGTTGATTCTGTTTATCATTTCTCTTTTTGGGAGCTTGCTACACGTATATTGATTCCTACACCACAATAGTGACAACACTTTGAAAGTGCTTCAGTAACATCTTTTGAGGTAAGAAAGTCACAAATGTCTCCATAGGTAATTAGCTGAGATTTCTTAATTCCGCAGTTAGAGTAGTATCATAACTCTGTAATTAGAGACGTAAGAGATTCTGCAGATGCTGGAAGTCTTGAGCATCACACACAAAATGCTGGAGGAACACAGCAAGTTAGGCAGCATCTATAGTTGTGCAATGGACGGTGTATTGACCAGCTGATTCACAGCCTGGTATGGAAACACCAATGCCTTTCAATGGAAAATTCAAAAAAATTTAGTGGATTTGGCCCAGTACATCAAGGGTAAACCCCTCACGATCACTGATCACCTCTACATGAAATGCATCCATCATCAGAGATTTGCACCACCCAAGTCATGCTCTTTTTTCGTTGCTACTCTGAGGTAGAAGGTACAGTCAGCGCTTAGAGTTGAGACCCTTCATTAGGACCCGTGTCATCAGACTTGTTTATCAGAGTCTTGGATCATCATCTCCATAGGTGCTGCCCGACCCGCTGAGTTCCTCCAGCATTTTCTGTATGTGTATTGGAAGGGGGCGGGGGGAGAACTAGAGAGTGGAAAATTGACCGTAAGAGGGCAGCTGTGAGGCATTCAGTAGATTGCGAAGGAATTAGTAATATTTTGTGAAAGAGTCGGTGTCCTCTTTAATAGGTGTTTGAACATAAGAAAGCAAGATGCCAGAAGCTGGTAGAGCAGTGCCAGAGACAGGTGGAGGGAACAATGTGAGTCTATAGGGGGCGGGTGCAGAGGTTTTGCTGGCTGAACCTACTTCCTCCATGACATTATGGAGAGAAGAGCCATCAGGACTACCACAGAGGCTACTGAGTGAGCCTCCAGATGGCTATGGATCAAGAGGTGTGACCTGTAGACCATTGCTGCTGGGACACAAGCCAGGGACTGATCAACCCTGGCTGGGTCGCCTGGACGAGGGTGTCTGATGGTGAAAGACCCAAAACAACCAGTGACGCAAACACGAGGAATTCTGCAGATGCTGGAAATTCAAGCAACACACATAAAAGTTGCTGGTGAACGCAACAGGCCAGGCAGCATCTCTAGGAAGAGGTACAGTTGACATTTCAGGCTGAGACCCTTCGCCGGGACTAACTGAAGGAAGAGCTAGTAAGAGATTTGAAAGTGGGAGGGGGAGGGGGAGATCTGAAATGACAGGAGAAGACAGGAGGGGGAGGGATGGAGCTAAGAGCTGGACAGGTGATTGGCAAAAGGGATACGAGAGGATCATGGGACAAGAGGCCCAGGGAGAAGGAAGGGGGGGGGACCCAGAGGATGGGCAAGGGGTATAGTCAGAGGGACAGAGGGAGAAAAAGGAGAGAGAGAAAGAATGTGTGTATATAAATAAATAACGGATGGGGTACGAGGGGGAGTTGGGGCATTAGCAGAAGTTAGAAAAGTCAATGTTCATGCCGTCAGGTTACCCAGGCGGAATATAAGGTGTTGTTCCTCCAACCTGAGAGTGGCTTCATCTTTACAGTAGAGGAGGCTGTGGATAGACATATCAGAATGGGAATGGGATATGGAATTAAAATGTGTGGCCACTGGGAGATCCTGCTTTCTCTGATCAATGATCCAATCAATGATCAACCAATGATCCCAGGTTACATCCTGGGATGTATCTCAGCAGCATGATAAAGCTCCAAGCTGAGTTGTACACCAGAGGGCACTCCTGGTTCAGAATTACTCTCCAAGTGATGCAGCAGCATTGAAATTGCAAGCAACACACACAAAATAGGGTCTTTTTAAGAGACTCTGACATAAGTATGTGGAGCTTAGCAAAATAGAGGGTTATATGGTGGGGAAATTCTAGGCAATTTCTAGAGTAGGTTACATGGTTGGCACAACATTGTGGGTCAAAGGGCCTATAATATGCTGTAGATTTCTGTTTCTAAATGCTGGAGGATGTCAGGCAGCATCTATGGAAAATAATAAACAGTCGACATTTTGGGCTGAGACCCCTCATCAGGACTGGAGAGAGAAAAAGATGAGAAGTCAGAGTAAGAAGGTGGGAGGAGGGGAGGAAGAAATACGAGGTGATGGGTGAAACCAGGAGGGAGGGAAGGGGTGAATTAAAGAGCTGGGAAATCAATTGGTGAAAGAGAGAAGGGGCTGCGAAGGGGGGAATCCGATAGGAGAGGACAGAAGGGAAGGAACACCAGAGGGAGGTGATGGGCAGGTAAGGAGATAAGGTGAGATAGGGAAATGGGAGTGGTGGGGAGGGGCATTACCAGAAGTTTGGAAAGTCAATGTTCATGCCATCAGGTTGGAGGCCACCCAGACGAAATATAAGGTGTTGCTCGGGCTCCTCCAACCTGAGTGTGGTAGTAGAGGAGACCATGGACTGACATAGCAGAATGGGAATGGGAAGTAGAATTAAAATGAGTGGCCACCGGGCGATCCCGCTTTTACTTGTGGACAGAACGTAGGTGCTTGGCAAAGCGATCACCCAATCTATTTCGGGATCGCAGATATACAGGAGGCCACACCGGGAGCACCGGATACAACAGATGACCCCAACAGGTAAATTGTTGCCTCACCTGGAAGGGCTACTTGGGGCCCTGAATGGCCCTGGGTGTTGCTATTCCAGAAGATCTCTTCTGGACCCAGCACGTACGTGCATTTGCGAAAAAAGCACAGAGGCACCTCCACTTCCTTAGGAGATTGCCGAGGTTCGGCATGATAACTTAAAACTTTGACAAACTTCTATAGTTGTGCAATGGACGGTGTATTGACCAGCTGATTCACAGCCTGGTATGGAAACACCAATGCCTTTCAATGGAAAATTCTACAAAAGTTAGTGGATTTGGCCCAGTACATCAAGGGTAAACCCCTCCCAATCACTGAGCACCTCTACATGAAATGCATCCATCATCAAAGATTTGCACCACCCAAGTCATGTTTTTTTTCTTGTTGCTGCTCTGATGTAGAAGGTACAAGAGCCTCAGGACTCGAACCACCAGGTTCAAAAAAAGGTTACTACCCTTCAACCATCAGGCTCTTGAATAAAAGGGGACAACTACACCCACCTATTGAGATGTTTCCACAACTTATTATCTCACTTCAAGGACGCTTTGTCTTGTTATTTCATGTTCTCATTATTTATTACTGCTATTTATTTATATTTGCATTTGACAGTTTGTTGTCTTCTGCACTCTGGTTGATCTTTCACTGATCCTGTTATAGTTACTATTCTATAGGTTTGTCCAGTATGCCTGCAGGGAAGTGAATGGTAACATATATATTTTGATAATAAATTTACTTTGAACTTGGAAATTGAGAAGTTATGTAATTCAATGTTATATGCCCCTGAAATTTGTTCCGAGAAAAATTTGTAATTTTCAAGATATTATTGTGGTCATTCTGATAGATGACAGTTCTACAATGGATAGTCAGAACTGCCCGTCACTGGCGCCTCTCTACCTGCCATCAGTGACATAGTGTATATACAGAAAGATGCTGGAAAAGGGCCAGTGACATCATAAAGGATCCATAAAGGATGCTGTCCAAGTTGCATGCCATCTTGGACAATGTCTCCCATCCACTACATAATGTACTGGGTGGGCACAGGAGTACATTCAGCCAGAGACTCATTCCACCGAGATGCAACACAGAGCATCATAGGAAGTCATTCCTGCCTGTGGCCATCAAACTTTACAACTCCTCCCTTGGAGGGTCAGACACCCTGAGCCAATAGGCTGGTCCTAGACTTATTTCCTGGCATAATTTACATATTACTATTTAATTATTTATGGTTTTATTACTATTTATTTATTTATGGTGCAACTGTAACGAAAACCAATTTCCCTCAGGATCAATAAAGTATGACTATGACTATGACTATGACTGTGACCCACCCTGCTCATGGACTGTTTGTTCCACTCCTATCAGGGAGGAGATTATGTCGAATCCACGCCGGGACCACCAGACTCAAAAACAGTTACTGTCCCCAAGAAGTAAGGCTGATCAACACCTCCACCCACTAACCCTCCTCTTCACACCCCCAACCACCACTACCTTATCATTTCCTGTCAGAGCCACCTTATATACAGACACTCCTGTGCCTGGTGTCGCTTTATAAACACACAATCAATCTACGTATATGAGCTATCCAATGTATTTCTATTTATTGTGATTTTTTTTATTATTGAGTTCTTTATCTTATTGTATTTTTAGCGCTGAATCAGATCTGGAGTAACAATTATTTTATTCTCCTTTATATTTATGTACTGGAAATGACATTGAACAACCTTGAATACTGAATCGTAAACACAAAATAATCTGCAGATGCTGGGGTCAAAGCAACACTCACAACACGCTGGAGGAACTCAGCAGATCGGGCAGCACCTGTGGAAACGAACAGTCAACATTTCAGGCTGGAACCCTCTGCCCCTTCCCTCTTCAGTCCTGATGAAGGGTTCCGGCCCGAAACGTTGACTAATCGTTTCCACGGACGCTGCTCAACCTGCTGAGTTCCTCCAGCATCCTGTGGGTGTTGCTTTGAATACTGAATAACATGTATTCTCTCCAGGGCTAATGCATCCTTCCTAAGGTACGGTACCAGAACTAATCAATGTAGAAGGTGGTGGGGTTGTGTTGTTCTCCAATCTTGGCAATTTACTTGCAAATGTTTCATGACCATGCAAGGAGACACTGTCAGTGGGCAGTTGATTGTGGTATGTCCTCCAAATGCGTGGCCTTTATTTTCATTTCAATCAGCCAATTGGACGTCATTTCAGAAACTCAAATGTGATGTAGGGAAGAAATCTCATTGCTGATTGGCTGTGTGGCAAACTTTGCAAGATAGGTTGCTGGAGGTAGGAGACCTAGAACAGACTGGATGGGCTGAATGGTCTCATGTTCCTAGCCCCTTATAATTACTCATCAATCAAAAGAGTTGGAGACGACTTCTTTCCAAGAAGGCATGTGTGTTCACTGTGTCCAGTTCCTTAGCCAAAACTGCCAAAACAAAGAATGATCATATCAGTGTAGCTTCTCACCCAGTGAGCACTGATCACTTCCCAGTCTCTTGGTCTGTGATTTTTGTGGGTTACGGTGGATCTAAGGTTCATGTACCTGTTTTTTAAATGTCACAAGGAGTTCTGCTTCCACCACCTTTTCAGTGAGTTTGGAATTGTCTTCAGATGATCTTTTGTGTTAATGGAAACTCACACCTATCAGGAATCACACCTTATTGTAATGGCATATGACAGGTGCCATGATGGGGATCAGATCCTGCCTCCCAAACCTGTTTTAATTAAAAAGTTCACCAGGGTTCTAAACGATTTAACCATCCCTGTCTCAGGTGCCAGAATATCCTGCAAACTAGGCACCCCAGATTTACCCAATAATTGCCTAAACAGCTTCCTGTGTTCCAACAGAGTATCTGCGGCGCACCATGATCACGCTCCACTGTCTCTGGGACCTTACAAAGATCACATCAAGTGTTCCCATGCTTACCAACAAGTGCCAAAGTGGAGTGCAACCCCCTGTGTCCTAACCTCAGTCTTGCCAACCACACATCTTCCCTCCTATTCCTTCCAAAAAGGCGCCTCTCCTGAACTGATGGAAACAAATTGTAATACCATCTCCCTGCCACACAATTTCTGCTACTTCCCAAACCCAGCCAACCTAATACAAGATCTGGTCAAGTTGCCCAGTGGCTAACGTGACTCTGTGAAATTGATTAGTTAAGACACTTCCCCCATTCCTTTTTCCCTCTTACACCTTCTCTCCTTACCTGCCCATCACCTCCCTCTGGTGCTCCTCCCCATTCCCTTTCTTCCATGGTCTTCTACCCTCTCCAATCAGATTCCCTCTTCTCCAGCCCTTTATCTCTTTCACTAATCAACTTCCCAGCCCTTTACTTCACCCACTCCCGTCTCCCGGTTTCACCTATCACCTCTTACCTCTCACCTCGTACTTTTCCCTCTCCTCCCCCCACCTTCTTGCTCTGACCTCATCTTTTTTCCAGTCCTGAAACATGAATGGGGAATGGTGAAGGTGGTGGTGGGGGTGGGGGTGGGGGTGGGGGGGGGAAACGGTGGTGGGCAATTACCAGAAGTTCAAAAAAATCGATGTCGGAGGCTACCCAGATGGAATATAAGGTGTTGCTTCCCCAACCTCATGGTAGTAGAGGCGGCCATGGACGCATATTAATCGCCGTGGTTTCTTCCAGAAATAACAGTCGCATGTCAGAACATGAGATCTCATCCCTCCACACCCGCAACCACCATTACTTTATCATTTCCTGTCAGTCACCTTATGTACAGACACTCCTGTGCCCAGCATCACCTTATGGAGAAGAGAGTAGACCATAGGAGAAAGGGAAGGAGGAGGGGAATCAGGGGGAGGTAATAGGCAGGTGAAAAGAGATAAGAGACCAGAATGGAGAATAGAAGAGAGGAGGGGGAGGGGAAAATCTTCCTTTACCTGATTGAAGGGAAAAAAATTGATATTCATACCATCAGGTTGGAGGGTACACAGACAGAATTATGGTGTTGCTCCTCCATCCTGAGAGTGGCCTCATCTTGGCCCAAGAGGAGCCTATAGACCATCTTTTTTTTATTATTGTGTTTTTATTTTGTGCTGCATCAGATCCGGAGTAACAATGATCTTATTCTCATTTACACTTGTGTACTGGAAATGACATGAAACAATCTTGAATCTCGAAAATGGAGGTGGACACCAGGCCCTCCCAACCTGCCCCTGACTGGCTGATCTGTGCTGTCTGAGCTCTCTGATTGTGAGAGTTCACCTGTCCTTTCAGGTGTTTATCCCTCTCCACCTGAAATGTGGAGGCTGATACATTAGGGACATCATGGATGAAAGAAAAATGGGGGATTATGGGCTGTGTAGGACGGAAGGGTTAGATGGATAAAAGGTTAAAAGGGCAGCACAGCATTGTAGGCCGAAAGGCCTGCACTGTGTGGTACTGTTCTATTTTAAATAAATCCAATATTCTGGAATCCCCCACCCTCTGAGGCAGAGACATTCAGTACCCACTTGAGAGAAAAATCTCTGCACAACGCGCATATAAAAGAACTGTGCCGGGTATCGGCTCGATTGTGAGAACGCGACAAGTGGGCAGGCGGCCATTTGGTAGCGCGGTGAATCGATTGGGCTCGCGCTCTTTGACCGCGTGGGCTTTCAAGTGCGCATGCGTTTGATAGAACTTCTGATTGGGCTTCTGACGCGCGGACGGCTCGCGCTCTTTGGCCGCGCGGGCTTTCAAGCGCGTGTGTGTATCGCCTCGGTGGGGGCCCGGCTTGCCACTCCTGCGCTCGGCGTATGTCTGTGTGTGTGTGTGTGTGTGTGTGGTTACTAACGCGATTCAGTTAAAAACATTTACTAATACGGCTCCAACGTCGTTCTTGCTCTGCGCATACGTAACACGGATAGCGTCTTGTAACTATGTCTTGTTTGTGACACTAGTGAAATTACCAGCCCCCTTATAGATCTGAATAAGGTCCCCCCTCACTCTTCTAAACGTCAGGGAATACAGTCGTAACGGAACGGTGGAGGGGGTTCATTCATCTTGAGGTGCGATGTCTTGCACAGTAAAGGTGGGTTTTCCTAGGTGTGTGGACGTGGATGAAGCACGGGCAGAAATATCCTGGGAAGGTGGTGTCAGGACAGGTACCCTACTACCCCATTGGATTGGGGACGTACGCAAGCTCATTGGCGTGAGATTTCAGCCCCCGAGACAGTTACGATGCATTGCTGGTGCCCATCGCCCCGAGTGCCAGCTCTTCCCTTTATCCCGCACCGCACGTCCTGGATAACCAGCCTGAGCCTGGTATCAAAGGTCTTCTGCAGGTACTTGTACAAGATGGGCATGGCACACGTGCTCAGGTAGGCCAGCAGTTCGCAGGCGCCCCGCAGGAAGTGAAGCCGGTTGACGAAGCGGCCCCCGCCCTCGGCCCGCGTGACGAAGTGGGCGGTGCTCACCAGCAGCGCCAGGTTGTAGGGCAGCCAGAGGGCGAACTGCACCAGGACCGTGGCCAGCAGCAGCCTCTGGGCCGGGGGCTCCGGCCGGTGGGGCCCCGTCAGCCACAGCGGCCGGCGTTTCCGCAGGATGAGGCCAAGCGCGCAGCCCACGCCCACGGCGGGGACCAGGAAGCCGGTGAAGAACATGATGGCGTCCCCCAGCTCCTTGGTCTGCAGCTGCGAGCAGTCATGGGTCTGGTCAGAGATTTTGTTGCAGATGTAGAAGAGGAGGGAGGAGAAGCTAGCCAGCGCCGCTCCCCCCCAGACGAAGGTGCAGACGTGCTTGGTATTGTAGACGCTGGACATGTAGGTGTGGGGCAAGGCTTGCTCGATGAAGCAGTCCAGGCTCAGCAACGTGGCCGAGTAGATGCTCACCAGAGCCGCCATGTTGAAGAGGATGAAGGAGCCCATGCAGACCTCTCGGCCGAAAGCCCACACCGGCCACAGCAGGTGGTCGGGGCTGAGGAGTTGCAGGAAGGCCACCAGGTTAAGTATCAAGCCAGCCAGTGCCATGTTGGTGAAGTAGACGTCCGGCATGTTGATGGACAGTTTGTGGCGAAGGTTGACGACGAGGACGAGGACGTTGAAGGTGAGGCCCAGGGGGAAGCAGACCAGAAGGTAGGCCGTCGAGGCCACGGACAGGAGCAGGCCAACGTTCTGGCAGAGGTCGTCTCCACACAGCGTGCCATTAGGTCCAAGGTTCCCCTGAATGCAGCTCCACATCGCAGCGAGGATCAGGCCAGAGCCGTCAGCAGGATGAGGCTGGAAGCCTCATCAAACGGAAGCGGAGCTTGTGGAGTGGAAACCATCAGTCATGTTGTCCAGAAATCTGCAAGCAAGATTAAAATATATAACTCAAACAACAGGAATTCTGCAGATGCTGGAAATTCAAGCAACACACATCAAAGTTGCTGGTGAACGCAGCAGGCCAGGCAGCATCTGTAGGAAGAGGTGCAGTCGACGTTTCAGGCCGAGACCCTTCGTCAGGACCTGAAACGTCAACTGCACCTCTTCCTACAGATGCTGCCTGGCCTGCTGCGTTCACCAGCAACTTTGATGTGTGTTGCTTAAAATATATAACTAGCTGGTTTTAAGATTCAAGATTCAAATGTATTTAATCACATGTGCTGTATGTGTTGGCGTTAACAACCTACACGACTGGTGGTGTTCTAGGGGCAGGCAACAAGTGTCGCCACACATTCCGACGCCAACATAGCATGCCCACGATGCCTGGCCAAACATCTGCAAAGCAAGCGCCATTTCCCCCTCCCGCGCACGTACACACGCACTCCTCCAACCCGAGGTCAGGCTGGCTTTAGCCTCCAGTGAACTCAGACTCAAGCTCACCGATATTGGGCCTTCAAATCACTTTTACCGCACTTCAGTGGGTCGTCTCTAGCGCACAGAAGATCATCGGGACACAGCTCCCAGCCCTGGAGGACACCTACAGCTCTCACTGCCTAAGGAAAGCTACAAGCATCTGTAAGGACAATACACACCCATGCAATCATCTGTTTGAACTTCTTCCATCTGGCAGACGTTATAAGATTTTCTATGCCCGCACTTCCAGACTGAAAAATAGCTTTTTCCCCAGAGCTACAATTGCTCTGAACCAATCGATCAAGCATCATCAATAAATTTGTTATATTGCTACTTTAATACGGTTTTATGGCTGTCATGCATCTGAGTTGTGCTTTTGTACTGCTGGACATCGCTTGTACTGGCTGGTTACTTGATTTTATTTATTGTTTATTTATTTTATTTGTTGTTTTATAGCATTGAGTACGAGAGTTGCAAACTCATTTTCGCTGTATTGGTGCATGACAAATTGTACTATGCAATGACAAGTAAAGATATTTCAATTTCAATTTCAATTCAATTTCCCAGAGATTCGCAGATTTGAGCTTCGGCCTTGGCTTCTGGACTTCCGATTCGACCCTCGGCATCAACCCAGGACCCGCCGATCATCGAGTACTAAGACCTTGAACTCTGGACTCGCTGATAATAGACCCCAAACACAAGGCCTCAAACTGCGGTCTCACTGATTTGCGAACCCGGGGTGGGAGTGGGGGGCCGGGGTCGTTGGACCTCGCTCCTCCTGCCCACATGGAAGTCCAACTCCAGGACCCAACAGCTCACAGTCCCTGGGGTGGTCACGAGCCCTCGTCCACGCCAGTCTGCCGGCCTGGTATCCGACCACATCACTAGTCTTTGAACGCGGAGACTCCAACCTCTCCTCTGCTTCCCCCCCAAATCCCTGTCCCATTTGACCATGTTTGGTCCATATCCCTCTTAAACCTGTTCTATTCATGTACCTGTTCCAAGTCCCTTTTAAATGTGGTTAGTGTGGCTGCCGCGACCACTTCCTCCAGCAGCTCGTTCTGTATACTGCCTACCTTCTAGGTGAGAATGTTGCCCCTCAGATTCCTACTAAAATCTCTCCCATCTCAGGCAATATTCTGGTGAATCTCCTCTGCACCCTCTCTAGTACCATACTCTCCTCATCTTTCCAATAGTGAGGAGACCAGACCTACCCACAATCGATTTGGCACAATATTGTTAGGAGTTTTATAGAACATAAAACAGTACAGCACAGCGAACAGGCTGTTCTGAACATAATGTTGTGCTGAGCTAGCTAAAAAGTAAATCAAAATACCCAAACATTAATCCCTGCTACCTACACAATGTTCATATCCCTCCACCTTCCTTACATCCATGTACCTATTCAAATGTCTCTCAGAAGCCTCTATTGTATTTGGCTCTACCACCACACCAGGCAGTGCATTCCAGGCATCCACCACTCTGAGTAAAAGATTTACCCCTCACATCCCCTTTGAACCTACCCCCTCTCACCTTCAATGCGTGCCCTCTGGTATTAGACATTTTTACACTGAGAAACAGATACTTGCTGCTAACTTATCTACAACTCTCATGAACTTATAAACCTCTATCAGATCTCCCCCCGGCCTCTGACACTCCAGAGAAAGAAAACCCAAGTTTATCCAGCCACTCATGCCCTCTAAACCAGGCAACATCCTGGTAAAACTCTTCTACACCCTCTCCAAAGCCTCAACATCCTTCCTGTAGTGGGGTGACCAGAACTGTATGCAATACCCCAGATACGGCCTAACCAGAATTTTATAAAGATGCAACATAACCTCTTGAGGCTCAAGATTAATCCCTCGACTAATACAGCTGTTACGTACCCCGTAACTGGGTTGCCAAACCAGCAGAAATGGATCACTCAGTTGGAGTCTGGAGTACTAGAACTAAGAAAGTTTTATTAAAGAAACAAGCAACACAGTAATCGAAAGGGTAATAAATGCAACAGTTCAGTGATGATAAACACACATGTGCACAGCATTAAGATGACAGCATCAATCAAGCTCTATCGTTATCTAGGGGTTAAATGACCAAATTCAAAATGACTCAAAGTTCAGTCCAGTTTGTAGTTCAGTTCGCAGTAATCGTTGCCATGGCGATGGACAACGTGGGGGAAGAGAGACATAGAATAGGAACAACTGATCATTCAGCACAGCTTCACTCACAGACCAGCGAGATGGCTCACAAACAGCTTTTGGGCGGGTCCTTGGTGATGTCACCTGAGGTCACCGACTGTGACCCCTCCTCCAGATGCGGTCGATCCTCTGCAGTGAACCCGGCACCCAGGCAATGGCGGACACACACCGGGTTCCCGCTGATCGTACCTTTCCACCCTGGGCGTTGTCCGGTACTTCTCACCACTCGTGAGAGGCGCACCGCTTCCAGGGTCTCGTTACCTCGGGTGGCGTGTGTGTCTGTCTTAGCGAACCTGTCCCTTTTTATCCCCCTGCTGGGGTATCGCCTGTCCATCACTTCAAACAGTTCAGGGCTCAAAGGGGGGAGCCGCTCCAGACAGCTCTTCCTCCCACATCCCTTCATTACACATCTCCAGACGCTGCTCCATTGTTCCTTATCTCTCCTTCCCCTGAGGGCAGGTGGCAGACCAACTGCTGATGCCACTGATGCTAGCCCAGGCCAGCAAACATCTTAATTTTATGTGTATTCTCGTAACACAGCAAGCATTCCATAAGCCTTATTAACCACCTTGTTGGCCAGTGCATCCACTTTCAAGGAACTATGAGCTTGGATCCCAAAATCTCTTTGCTCATGGTATGTAGCAAATACTAATTTCAACAGCAGCCAGTCTTCACACCTGGATGTGGGTTGTAGGTTGAATTTAAAATGCAGCCCTGAACAATTTCTTTCCCCCCTGAAGCTGTACACTGGGGTTGATTGCAAACCGGACAATGATGATTAACATTACTTTGGGTGTCTGGAGTGTGTGTGTGAAGAAGGAGTTGTTTGAAAATTAAGCATTGTCACTGTAGAGTTGTTCTGCTACCTTTGATCTTCAGCATATGAAATGTCATTGGGTCGAGCAGGCCTCTTCTTCCAAGAGTGCCTCAGTATGATGACTGTTGCTCGTTTTTGTTGAATAAACACTTACCTTTATCAACCAGCTTCAGTGTCTCTCTGGTGACTTTGTTCACGTCATGATAAACATCGTGGTGGAAATAACTCGGAAAATGTGTAGCTGAGATGGTTGAGTGGTTCTCTAATCTTGGCGATCCATTTGCAAACGTTTTGTCAACATATGAGGAGGCATCATCAGCACACTGTTCACTTGTGGTGTGTCCTCCAAATTTTGGTCACACATAAACCAACAGCAACGTTGAGGAGAGTACTCTACAGATCTAAAGAACAAACCAAGCTATTGGAAAAGACCAATGTAGTCCATTAAATCCAGTGTGGGGACTGCAGTAAATGTTATGGCAGCCACAATGATCCATGAACATCAACTGGCTGTAAAGTGACATGACCAGCCCTCCCTAGTCTCTACCCATGGAGATCTGGAGGGACACAAATTCAACTGGGCATCAGTGAAAGTCATGGCACAAGCTAACATGCGGCATGCAGGAGAATTCCTGGAGGTGTGGTTTTCCGCTGTTAATCCTATAAACAGATGTAGGCCTCGACCCCATTTATAAGCCAATGCGGACAAAATTCCAGACAACGCACACACAGTTTGCCACACAAACGATCAGCGACAAGAACCCCTCCCTACACCACAATTGGATTTCCATAATGATGGCCAATCAGCTGATTGATAATTATTCAGAGGACACACCACAATTAACAGCTCACTGATGATGTCTCCTCATGTGGTGATGAATCATTTGAAAGTGGATTGCCAGAATCGGAGAACAACTCAACCCAACCAAACATCATGGTGTTCCTGCTCTGTACTATGTTCTCTGTGTACTACAGGTGTGACCTAGGCATGGGTTAGCGAGGTAGTCATCAGCCTGGTGAGGAATCTAGAAACCTCAGCTAGTGTTCTTGAGATGTTAACATTGAATCCCAGCATGTTAGTTCACTTTAGGAGATGATTATATCAGTAAAAGTGACCCTGAAACTTCAGAGTTATCACAGAAACTCACCACTGATTCACTAATGTTACCCGGGGTGTAGAACTCTCCCGTCCTTACCTAGTCCGACCTATATGTGAAGCAGATCCACAGGAACGTGGTTGGCTTGTAACTCCTCTTGTAAATAGTCTGGACAGCCACAGTCGGAGGGCAATGTGGGATGAGGTTTGGCCTTCCCAGTAACACTCACATCCTGTAAAGGAATTTACAAAAATGTGTGAAAAGGTGCTCAGTCTCTGTGTGACAACTCATCCTGCATGGAGTTCCAGTACTCAAGTGCAAAGGAGAATGAAGTAATTGTTACTCCAGATCTAATGCAGCACAGAAAAAAACACGGTAAGGTAAAGTACACGGTAATAAAGAAACACAATAAATATAAATACATAGTCATAGTCATACTTTATTGATCCCAGGGGAAATTGGTTTTCGTTACAGTTGCACCATAAATAATAAATAGTAATAAAACCATAAATAGTTAAATAGTAATATGTAAATTATGCCAGGAAATAAGTCCAGGACCAGCCTATTGACTCGGGGTGTCTGACCCTCCAAGGGAGGAGTTGTAAAGTTTGATGGCCACAGGCAGGAATGACTTCCTATGACGCTCTGTGCTGCATCTCGGTGGAATGAGTCTCTGGCTGAATGTACTCCTGTGCCCAACCAGTCCATTATGTAGTGGATGGGAGACATTGTCCAAGATGGCATGCAACTTGGACAGCATCCTCTTTTCAGACACCACCGTGAGAGAGTCCAGTTCCATCCCCACAACATCACTGGCCTTACGAATGAGTTTGTTGATTCTGTTGGTGTCTGCTACCCTCAGCCTGCTGCCCCAGCACACAACAGCAAACATGATAGCACTGGCCACCACAGACTCGTAGAACATCCTCAGCATCGTCCGGCAGATGTTAAAAGACCTCAGTCTCCTCAGGAAATGGAGACGGCTCTGACCCTTCTTGTAGACAGCCTCAGTGTTCTTTGAGTCTATGGATTCTATAGATTGATTCTATGTCCATGACGTGACGCCAGGCACAGGCTTACGAGAGGCCTATTCAAGAGTTTGATAACAGTGAAGTAGAAGAACGCAGATAAAATGCTGGAGGAACTCAACAGTCAGATAGCATCTCTGGAGGAAAATGAACAGCCGACGTTTTATTTTATTTTATTGAGATATTGGAATCGGCCCTTCCGGCCCTTCGAGCTGCATCACCCAGCAACCCCCATTTTACCCCCAGCCTAAACTTGGGACAATTGACAATGACCAACTAACCTACTAACCAGCACGTCTTTGGACTGTGGGAGGAAACCGGAACATCGGGAGGAAGCCCACGCAATCACACGGAGAGCATACAAACTCCTTACAGGCAGTCGTGGGAATTGAACGCGGGTCGATAGGACTGTAAAGCCTTATGCTATCCACTATGCCACCATGCCCCCACCCCTTTAGGTCAAGGCCCTTCATCAGGACTGGAAAGTGGGGGGGGAATGAATTCAGAATTAGGAAGTGGGGAGGCAGGGGAAGGAATACCATCTGGGAGGTGATTGGCGGAAGAGATGAAGGGCTGATGAAGAAGGGATCTGACAGAAGAGAAAGCTGTCCTTCAGCCTGGTTGTCACATGCTTTCAAACTTTCATATCTTCTGCCCAATGGGGAGGGCAGAAGGGAGAAATTCCAGGGGTGGGAGCGGTCCACGACTGCAGTACGTTTGCTGCTTTTCCAAGGGAAGTTGGGATAAGCACATGGTTAGGTGGGGCAGTTATGGTTATGGTTATGGCAGTGATGGTTAGTTATGGTCCAGGCGCAGGTCAATGGGAACAGGCAGAATAGCAGTTCATCGCAGCTCACACAAAACGCTGGAGGAACTGAGCAGGTCAGGCATGGAAGGGCATAAACAGTCGAGACCCTTCATCGGGACTGGAAAGGAAAGAGGAAGACACCAGAATCAAAAGATGTTTGGGGGGAAGAGAAGGAGGCCAAGCTAGAAGGTGATGGGTGAATCCAGGTGGGTGGGAGTAACAGTTCGGCGCAGACTAGGTTGGCTGTGGCACTCTCTGAATCCATGACTCTGGTTCAAAGTTCAAAGTACAAACGTGTACATTTGTTATCAAAGTACGTATACATTATACAACCTTGAGATCCGTCTCCTAACAGGCAGCCACAAGAAACCTGAAAGAACCCATTAAAAAAAGACCAACAAACACCCAATGCGCAGAGAGGAGAAAAACACCGATCGTGCGAACAATAAAAGCAAGCAGCAGCATTCTGAACGAACTTGAGTCCAGAGACACGAAGCCCAGAGCAGGCCCACAGCCTCAGCTTCAGTGCAACGAAGAGCCGAGCAAACGTCGCTGGCAGTGACCCTCACCCCTAGTCCAGACAGGGATGGTCAAATATTAATGGCGATTTCAGAAGTTTCTGTGGAAAAGGAGGGCCACTAAGAGCTGGAAAGGGAGCGACTGACTTTTCAGTTTTGAAGTTGGTGATTGGTTATACTAACATTTCAACATTTTATGAATTGTATCCATGATTCGGAACTCATGATGCAAGAGTGTCCGTATTTGACGATGTCAGGGGGGGCTCAATTAAACTTTACTGAACAGATCTGACAATCCACACCAACAAGAACCAACGTGAATAGAGAGAGGGCATGGTGAATGGACCAGGAATGGGCAGGTGGTTGGTGAAGAAAGCATAGGTTAGAAAAGAGGAACATCTCTTCATGTCGTTATAATCTGGATCGTTGCTTCAAGAAAGGAATTGAATAGATCCTGGAGGTAGGTGGAAGGAGAGAGAATGAGTGGATGAAATACCGAAACGTGAACAGACTCTGACACTGACAAACAGCCGGCAGCCTATTTTGTCCACACCAGTCAAAACCAGGTGATCTGGCTCTGCAATACTCTACACACAAAATGCTGGAGGAACGCAGCATTTCGAAAAAGAGTACAGTTAACCTGTCCTGCCGAAGGGTTTTGGCCCGAAACATCAACTGTGTTCTTTTCCTACATGCTACCTGGCCTGCTGAGTTCCTCCAGTTTAACAAACATGGGAGATTCTGCAAATGTGGGAAATCTGGAGTAACACACACAAAATGTTGGAGGAACTCAGCAGGTCAGGCAGCATCTATGGAGAGGAAAAAAGAGTTGATGTTTCAGGCCGACACCCTTAAATAGCTGTGCTTAATCTTCCGTCCTTGGACTCACTTTACACCGCACGCTGTCGGAGCAGTGCTGCCAGGATAATCAAGGACACGACCCACCCAGCCAACACACTTTTCATCCCTCTTCCCTCCGGGAGAAGGCTCAGGAGCTTGAAGACTCGTACGACCAGATTTGGGAACAGCTTCTTTCCAACTGTGAAAAGACTGCCGAACGGATCCTGACCCGGATCTGGGCCATACCCTCCAAATATCCGGACCTGCCTCTCAGTTTTTTTGCACTACCTTACTTTGCATTTTTCTATTTTCTATTTATGATTTATAATTTAAATTTTTAATATTTACTATCGATTTGTAATCCAGGGAGCAGGAAGCGCAGAATCAAGTATCATTGTGATGATTGTACGTTCTAGTATCAATTGTTTGGCGACAATAAAGTTAAAGTATTGCTCAGATTTCTAGCATCTGCAGATTTCCTCTTGTTTGTGATTTGGCGCCTTGTCCATAGCTGATCACAGTTCTTCCAGCATGCCCTCAAGTACCTTTGTTCTAGATAGGAGCAGAGGTTTCTGTCCAGCTCCCTTGCAAGCACCAAGTACCAGACCGATACCACCTCTGGCACGAAAACGGTCAGGATGCCACAGCAGCGTAGCAGTTAGCGGGATGGTATAGCAGCTCAGGACGTTCCGGAGTTTGGTATTCAGTTCCAGCGCCGTCTACGAGGAACTTGTACGTTCTTCCCGTAAACCACGTGGGTTTCCTCCAGGTGCTCTGGTTTCCTCCCACAGACCAAAAACGTTTCAGTTAATGGGTTAACTGGTCTTTGTAAATTGACCTGTGATTAGGCTGGGGTTAAATCGGGAGTTACTGGGGGGTGCGGCTCGTTGGGACAAAAGGGCCTGATTCACGCTGTATCTGTAAATTTTTAAAAAAACCGATCAATATTGTGCTCATCTCCTCTGCTCTTGCAGGAGCTAGAGCAGCCTCAATGGGCCGAACAGCCTCCTTCAGGTATCATGATTCTGTGAGTGGCCCGTACCGTTGAACGTTAGTCCCACTTCACACTTCTTTTTCTCCCTAAGGAGATTGTCAAAGGCCCGAATCCATAGAGGCAAAGGAATAAAAGACTGAATTAAATTTTCACAGAAGTGCACTTGTAAAGAAAATTAAAAGCTAGAAAACAGTCAGTGCTTTTTTCCCTGTTGGCAGAGCAACATGTTGTTGTGAGTCCCTTGACTCGTTCAATAGCTCTTTCTTTCGATTTGCTTCTCACATCCCAGGGTAGTGCTGGTCTCCAAGGCCGTCCTCCCATTCACACGGGCTCAGACAAAGGGAGCAGGGCTGCATCTTGAGCAGCCTCCAGAAGCTGAACAACCCGTCGGCCGGGCGAGTGGGTTCCAAGATCAGTAAGTGGAATCATCCTCACAATAACTCTCGGGAAGACTCGTTTCACAGTGGAGTCAAGGACCTCACAATGGATTGCTTTATTAGCTCTAATTATTCCTCGAGTCGGAACATCTCTGTGTTTACTAACTCACACGAAATGCCGGAGGAACTCAAGTTGGTCTGGCAGCTGAAGAAGGGTCGCGACCCGAAACGTTGACTCTTTATTCCTCTCCATAGATGCTGCCTGACCTGCTGGGTTCCTCCAGCATGTTGTGTGTGCTACTCTGGATTTCCAGTATTTGCAGAATCTCTCGTGTTTATTAAACTAGGATGGGACAGCGCTGTGATAAGACCATAATGAACAAGTTGGGTCTTTATTCTTTGGAGCGTAGAAGGTTGAGGGGGGACTTGATAGAGGTATTTAAAATTATGAGGGGGATAGATAGAGTTGACGTGGATAGGCTTTTTCCATTGAGAGTGGGGGAGATTCAAACAAGAGGACATGAGTTGAGAGTTAAAGGGCAAAAGTTTAGGGGTAACATGAGGGGGAACTTCTTTACTCAGAGAGTGGTAGCTGTGTGGAACGAGCTTCCAGCAAAAGTGGTTGAGGCAGGTTCGATGTTGTCATTTAAAGTTAAATTGGATAGATATATGGACAGGAAAGGAATGGAGGGTTATGGGCTGAGTGCAGGTCGGTGGGACTAGGTGAGAGTAAGAGTTCGGCATGGACTAGAAGGGCCGAGATAGCCTGTTGCCGTGCTGTAATTGTGATATGTTTATATGGTTATAAGATACAGAAGCAAAATGAGGCCATTTGACCTGTCCAGACTGCTCCATTATTTCATCATGGCTAATCCATTTTTCTTCTCAGTCCCAATCTTCTGCCTTCTCCCCATATCCATTCATACCCTGATCAATCAAGAATCTGTCAACCTCTGCCTTAAATATACATAAAGCCCTGGCCTCCACAGCCACCTGTGGCAATGAATTCCACAGATTCACTATCATCGAGCTGAAGAAATTTCTCCTCATCTCCATTGTAAATAGACGTCCCTCTATTCTGAGGCTGTGTCCTCTGGTCTTAGACTCCCCCACCATAGGAAACATCCTCTCCACATCCTCTCTATCAAGGCCGTTCAACATTCAAAAGGTTTCACTGGAGGTCACCCCTCACCCTTCTGAATTCCAGTGCGTACAGACCCAGAACCATCAAACGGTCCCGGTGTGAGCTTTCAGCAAGGCCCCATTGTCAAACTGAGAAACCGAACGGATATAGAAATGCTCCAAACTTCTCACCTATGGCAGGTTTAGATTCAGATTTATTTCACACGTACACTAAAACGTACGGTGAACTATGTCGTTCTTCATCAGCAACCAAAGCCACCTAACCATATTCTGGGGGTAGCCAACGGGTGCTGCCTCACATTCCGGCGACAACGTAGCAAGCCTGGTGAGTTTGGCAGAACCACACAGAACACAGAAAGCAACAGAACAGAAAAGAAACAGGAAAACAGGCCTTGTTTCTCCCTCCCACACACCCACCCACGCACACACACAGTATGTGACCTCACTTTCTCTCTCGACACAAGGTGCAGGTTCAAGCACCCACTACTCTGTGGTGGTAATGTATAATAACGCATTTTGCTAAAAGGGACAATAGTGCAGACTATTATCCAAATGGGGAGGAAATTCAAACATCAGAGTTGCAAAGAGACTTAGGAGTCCTCGTGCAAGACTCCCAGAAGGTTAATTCACAGGTTGAGTCTGGAGTAAAGAAGGCAAATGCAGTGTTAGCATTTATTTCAATATAAAAACAAGGATATAATGCTAAAGCTTTATAACACACTTGTCAGGTCGCACGGAGTATTGTCAACGTTCTTGTGTCCCTTATCTCCGAAAGGATGTACAGTATTGTCATTGGAGAGAGTCCAGAGGAGGTTCACGAGGATGATTCCCGGGAATGAAGGGGTTAACATATGAGGAGCATATGGGGCTGTACTCACTGGAATTTAGAAGAATGCATGGGGGTCTCATTGAAATCTACCGAATGTTGAACGGACTGGATGAGGTGGATGTGGAGAGGATGTTTCCTCTGGTGGGGGTGCCCAGAACTAGAGGGCACAGCCTTAAAATTGAAGGGTGACTTTTTAGAACAGAAGTAAGGAGGAATTTTTTTTAGCCAAAGAGTGGTGAATCTTTGGAATGCTCTGCCACAGACTGCTGTAGAGGCCAAGTCCGTGGGTATATTTAATGCGGGAGTTGATAGATTCCTGATTGGTCGGGGCATCAGGGGATATGGTGAGAGGGCAGGTGTATGGGGTAGAATCCACGATCAGTCATGATGGAACGGCAGAGCAGACTCAATGGGCTGAATGGCCTAATTCTGCTCATGGTCGTGTGGGCCCACTCCTGATTGCTAAAATCCAGTGCGGCGCTCAGGGATTGTAACCGTGCCCAAGGTGCTGACTTCTGGATGAGATGTCAGACCGAGGCCTGAGGCGGACACGAGGGATCGAGGGCTGTTGAGGAACTTTTGGAAAGTGGATGGCCAGGGCAAGAGATTGCTAATATGAGAGACCATAATTTTGAAGCTGGAGGAAAGTATGGTGGGGGGGTGGGGGGGGGGTGTCAGAGAGAGTGGTGGATGCCTGGAAAACCCTGCCATATTTCGAGATACTGCATGAAACAGGCCCTTCTGGCCTAACAAGCCTCACCACCCAGCAACCCACCGACTTAACACTTGCTTAATCACAAAACCAATTAACCTACGAACTGATAGATCCTCGGAATGTGGGGGGAAACCGGAGCATCCCCATAAACCCACCCGATCACGGGATGCTCATACAAGCTTCTTACAGATAGCGTCTCAATTGAACTCCAAACTCCGAGACCCCGGGCTGTAAAAGCATCGTGCTAACCGCCATGCTACTGTGGCGCCCCCTGGTGGAGGCAGGTACATTGGCGCGTTTAAGAAACCCTTAGCTAGGCCAATGGATGATAGAAAAAATTGGGGGTTATGTAAAAGGAATACACACGATGTGCTGGAGGAGCTCAGCAAGTCAGACAGGATGGGAATAAGCAGTCGACGTTTCGGGCAGAAACCCTTCATCTTGGGGCTAAAGGCTTTGAGGGAGGGATTAAACTGATCTCAGAGTAAGTTAGAAGGTCCTGTTCCTACAGTGCATCCTTACAGTTTTGTTCTGATGGCGAGACCATGAGATATAGGAGCACAACTGGCCCATCGAGTCTGCTCCACCGATCAGCATGGCTGGTTACTTTCCTTCACCCCATTCTCCTGCCTTCCCACCCGCCAGCCTAACGCACAGGATCAGAAGAGGCTGCAGATGGCTGTGGTCTCAGCACAACCCTCCCCATCAGAGGGTGTCTTCAAGATCCAAGGCCTCAAGTAGATGACCTCCATCACTATGGACACTCACTGTCCAGAACGTGCCCTCTTCGCGTTACTACCATCAGGAAGGAGGTACAGGAGCCTGAAGATGCACACTTCAAAGTTCAGCAACAGCTTCTTCCCCTCCACCACAGTTATGAACAGTCCATCACATCTGCATTGTTATTTCTTTACTTATTTACTTCTCAGAGTTTAGAGATTTATACATTTCCAGTGTACTGCTGCTGCAAACCAATAAATTTCACCTCATACAAGTCAGTGATCAAAAAAACCCGATTCTGAATATTTCCCCCCTTAACAATTCGGAACCTATCGATCCCTGCCTTAAACACACCCAATAATCTGCCCTCCACATCCAAGTTTCTTGACGTAGCTACGGTATGTATATTGATGTCAGGTCACTTGTCTGAGTGCTCCTGGTACCACGTAACCCAGTACTACCTGTCTCATGGTTGGGTGGTCGGCGACTAAACCGGCTCCCCCACCAGGCTTGCCTGCTGAGGAGGGTGGCTAGACACCCTGCAGGATGAAAGACAAGACCTGTCAAAGGGCGGATGAACCCTCACGTAGGGTCAACGCCCATCTAGCAAACACGTGCCGTGAAGTGCGGAAAGGGCATCCCTTGCATCGAAGCTTGGTGTGGCCATTCACTGCAACAGAACTTCCCCCAGCCGTCTTGGACCCCACCATGCTGCTGGATCCGGGAGGGGATGTCGAGAGGGTGAGTATGGACCCGTGCAACCCCCCCCACTCACCTAAAACCCACTCACGCACATGCTTTTCCTTACAATTTTAAGGAACCATCATCATCCCATGGGATGGATAGCCAGAGAGATGTACGTTTGTATATGTACAAGAGCTTCCTCTCTACTGCCCGTTACACTGCAGGTGTGTAGGGCAGCGGTGAAGGTCCTTCATTCTGGTGGTGTTCAGGGCTTCCTTCATCGTGTCAGTAGCTCGGTTTTCACTACTGTCAGTAGAGATTCTGGAATACCCCATCGCACTCAGATGTAGAAGGGCTCTTCATTGCTACAAGAGCTTCTAGGTTTTTCCAAATGCTAACACGAGAAATTCTACAGACGCTGGAAATCCAGAGCAACACACACAAAACGCTGGAGGAACTCAGCAGGTCAGGCAGCACCTATGGAAATGAGTGAACAGTCGACGTTTCGTGCCGAGACCTTTCTACAGGACTGGGAAGGAAGGGGGGAGACGCCAGAATAAAAAGGTGGGAGGAGGGGAAGGAGGCTGGCTGGAAGGTGATAGGTGAAGCCAGGTGGGTGGGAAAGGTCAAGGGCTGGAGAAGAAGGAATCTGATAGGACAGGAGAGTGGACAATAGGAGAAGGGGAAGGATGAGGGGATCCAGTGGGAAGTAATGCACTGGTGACAAGTAAAAGGTCAGAGTGGGGAAAAGAAGAAGGGGGAGGAATTTGTTCACCAGAAGGAGAAATCGGTACTCATGCCAACAGATTGGAGGTTACCCATATGGAATACAAGGTGTTGACCCTCTACACTGAGGGTGGGCTCATCTTGGCACAAGGGGAGGCCATGGACCGACCCGTTGAAACGGGAATTAAGACATTTGAAAGCCCCGCCTGTGGCTGTTGGTGTGGAGGTGCTCGATGGGTCTCACCAAAGCAGATAGCAAATGCTGATGTACTGGGCCGTGTACCGTGCTGTAATCAGGATGTCGCTTTGTGTTCCAAGCCAATTGGTCTTCAGTGAAATTTCAGGACGTGCCTCAGTGTTCTGAGCCAGCTGCTCTCCAGTGTAAACCGCGTGCGCTCCACAGCACAGGGACAAGGCAGGTCATGCATGTAGCGGAAGATTTCTAATTCCTTCCGATGCATTTGCTGTGCAGAAGCCGTGCTAACTATATATAGCTCACATCTATCCTCAGGGAATTATTGAATCATGAGGCTCAGAAACAGGACCTTCAGCCCATCGAGTCCACACTGACCACCAAGCACCCATTCACACGGAAGGCTGAGCAAGCCAGGGGCTTTTCTCTTTGGAGTGAAGGAGGATGACAGGCATCTTGAGAGAGGTGTGTGAAATGAAAAAAGGCAGGGGTGTCAAAGGCCAATACCGTAGTGATAGCTAACAGAGTTATACCTCTACCGCTCAGTTATCCACCCCCCACATGGGAAGAGTTCACATACTGTACCCACAGGGCTGTCAGCTGAATATCCTGTAGTCCAGGTGTCCTTAGTAACAAAGACAACAAATACCAGTGGATATCCTATTAAGTCAGGGGTTCCCAACCTTTTTTTAATGCCAAGGACCAATACCATTAAGCGAGGGGTCTGTAGACCCCAGATTGGAAACCCCTGTTTTAAGGTGAATGATGGAAAATTTAGGGGAGATGTCAGAGGTAGGTTTTTTTTTATTGACACAGAGAGTGGTCGGTGTTTGGTATGCACTGCCGGACGTGGTGATAGAGGCTGGTACACTAGGGACATTTAGGAGAATCTTCGGAATATGGATGTAGGGAAATCGGAGGGTTATGGGCTGAGTAGGAAAAGAGTGTTAGATTGGTAGTGGAGTGGGCTTATATAGTTCGACACAGCATCATGAATCAAAGTAATGTGCTGTACTGTCCTGAGTTCTATGTGCTCCACTGACTTGCAATTTACAAGTTTTACAGTGGCCAATTGAAATCTTTTACCAGTCTGTTGCAGTGAGTGCGGCCCTCTGTGCGGCTTTACGCTGAGGGAGCAGCCTCAGTGCTGGTGAAGCAAAAATACTAACTAATCTCATCATAAGGGCTGGTTCCGTCCTTGGCCGAAACCCGGACTCTTTTGAATTATAGTGGCGAGGAGGTCACTAAACGAACTGTTATCCATTATGGACAATCTGGCACATCCTCTCCACGAGCTACTGAATAAGCAGTGGAGCCCCCTTTCGAACAGGATCATTCAGCTCTACTGCCACAAGGATCGTTACAGAAAATCTTTCCTGTGGAATGTAATAAGCATTTCGTCTCTGTGCAACAGGAGAACACACATCATAGTACAATAGTCTCTGTTTTATTATTTCATTCATTATGATTGCACATTGGTAAATTATTATTATGTATATTATTATTCTGTACTTTATTAGTTGATAATATTATAATTATATTTATTATTACTATTGGTCAGTGTGTTTTTAAATGTTGCTGCTGTGACTAAATAATCTCCCACTCAGGATCGATAAAATACTTACTATTATCATTAATCAATATCAAGCGGAGGTTGAAGGGTTCTTGATTAGTTTTAGGACGAAGGCAGGTGAATGGGATTGAGAGGGAAAATAAATCAGGCATGATCAAAGTTTGGAGCGGACTCAATGGGCCAAATAGCCTCATTCTGTTCCTATTAGATTAGATTAGATTCTGAGGACATGCAGTCCTCTTTTATTGTCATCTAGTAATGCATGCATTAAGAAATGATACAATGTTTCTCCAGAATGATATCACAGAAACACAGGACAAACCAACTGAAAAACTGATAAAAACCTCATAATTATAACATATAGTTACAACAGTGCAAAGCAATACCGTAATTTGATAAAGAACAGACCATGGGCACGGTAAAAAGTCTCAAAGTCTCTCGTAAGTCCCATCATCTCACGCAGACGGTGAACCTCCAGCACCGCCAACTTGCCGATGCAGCATCCTGGAAGCATCCGACCACAGTCCAACTCCGAGTCCGTCCGAAAACTCCGAGCCTCCGACCAGCTCTCTGACACCGAGCACCGAGCAACATCTCTGCCGAGCGCTTCGACCCCGGCCCCGGCAACAGGCAATAGGCAAAGCCGAGGATTTGGGGCCTTCGTCTCCGGAGATTCTCGATCGCACAGTAGCAGCGGCAGCGAAGCGGGCATTTCAGAAGTTTCTCCAGATGTTCCTCCATGCTTCTCACGTCTGTCTCCATCAAATCAGGATTGTGCACCGCCCCCTAGTTAACACATATCGATATTCATTCGGAACGGCCGCGCGCGCTGCGTCGCGCCGCCATCTTCTCCTCCTTCCTCCCTTCTGTTCCTATGCCTTACGGTCTATGGATTGAACCCAAAATGTTGACGATCCTTTCCCACCCACCGATGCTGCTCGACCCACTGAGATCCCTCAGCTGACTGTTTGTTACTCCAGAATCCAACGTCTGCAGCCTTACTATCTCTAAAGCGTAGCCTTCGGCTTAGACCGCTCTTCCTGTTCACCTAATTACAGGAAGGAGGTCACGGCTATGGAGAGAGTAATGAAGAGGTTTACCAGGATCATTTATTCATTATGTGTCATAAAGTATGACGTGGGCGATCATGGTCCTTCCATAACCATGATTGTTCGAGGCAAATTTTTCTACAGAAATGGTTTGCCATTGCCTTCTTCCCAGGCAGTGTCTTTACAAGATGGGTGACCTCAGCCATTATTAATACTCTTCAGAGATTGTCTGCCTGGTGCCAGTGATCGCATAACCAGGACTTGTGATGTGCACTGGCTGCTCGTACGACCACTCACCGCCTGCTCTCATGTCTTCACGTGACCCTGATCAGGGTGCTGAGCAGGTGCTAGACTTTGCCCAAGGGTGACCTGCAGGCCAGCAGAGGGAAGGAGCACCTTACACCTCCTTTGGTGGAGACTTAGCTACACCAAAGATGCCAGGATGCTGCTTGAATTTGAGGATAGAAGGAGATTTTGGACAAACTTGGGATGCTTTCTTTGGAGTAGCGTATGCAGAGGGAAGATCTGATAGAAGTTTCTAATATTACGAGAGGCAGAGGGGCAGGCAGTCAGAATCTTTATCCCAAGGTGAAAGGGGTGAAGTTTGAGGGAACTGTGCAGGGTGGAGATTTATTTATTCCTTTTTTTTTTTATTTACAGAGAGTGGTGAGTGCCTGGAATGCACTACAAGGCTGGTGCCCGAGACAGACACGATGGTGGTGTTTAGATAGACACGTGGATGCTCAGGGATTGGAAGGATATGGACCATGTGCAGGCAGAGGAGATTTAGTTCCACTTCAGCAGAGGTTTCATGGGCTGCAGGCCTGTTCCTAGTGTTCCACTGTAGTGTGTTCTGTGTTCTATCCCTTGGGAAAGTTGCAAGAAAAGATAAGAATGGGAGAGTTTCAGGGGAATCACAGGGAAGGTTACAGGGGATAATTGACAAAGGGACAAATAGAACCTCCAAAAGGACCTTAACCTTGTCATAGGGTTTGGAGGCTTGTGTGCTACAATGACCTGGAGAGCAATGTTAGCTGGAGTCACGGCTTGGATGGATGGGTGGATGATAGGTGGATGGATGAATGGATGATAGATGGATGGATTAAAGGATGATAGGTGGATGGATGGATGGATGAATGGATGATGGATAGATGGATGGATGATAGATGGATGGATGGATGATGGATGGATGGATGGATGGATGGATGAATGGATGATAGATGGATAGATGGATGGATGGATGATAGATGGATAGATGGATGGATGGATGGATGGATGAATGGATATGGATGATAGATGGATGGATGGATACGGATAATAGATGGATGGATGATAGATGGATAGATGGATGGATGGATGATAGATGGACAGATGGATAGATACTAGCAATCGGCCCTTTGTGTTTCAGAGTACAAACTGGAGTCTGACCATCTATGTCCTGGTGTCCACGTGATGTCAGTCCATGACCTAAAGAGTTCGATGTTCCAGAACTCTTGTCCTCTCAGTCTGTGAATGGATAGATGTCTAGCAATTCTACCTATGTTCTTGCATGTATTTACAGTAAAATAAAGAATTACAATAAATTTACAAAAAGCTATACATATAGCTATCGGGGCAGCACGGTAGCGTAGAGGTTAGCACAACACTGTACAGTACCAGCGACCCGGGTTCAATTCCTGCCGCTGTCTGTAAGGAGTTTGTACATTCTTCCCATGACCGGGTGCTCCGGTTTCCTCCCACAATCCAAGGATCTATCGGTTAATCAGTCATTGTGAACTGTCCCGTGATTACACTAGGATTAAATAGGAGGGCTGCTGGGTGGGGGTGGCTCGAAGGGCCAGAAGGGCCTGTTCTGCATTGTATATCAATCAATAAATACTGATAAACAGCCAACATGCAAAAGGAGAGAAATTGAGCAAATAAAAAGTACTAATGAGAACATGAGTTGTAAAGAGTCTTTGAAAGAGAGCCCAAAGGCTGAGGAATCAGTTCAGAGTTGTGGTGAGTGAAGTTATCCACACCGGTTCAGCAGCCTGATGGTTGAAGGGTCATAAGGCTGCTAAACCTCCTGTGATATAACACTGGCTCTTGACCCTCTGAATGGTTCAATTTAATATCAGAGAATGCATACGATATACAACCCGAAATTCTTACTCTTCACAGACATCCACGAAACAGTAGGAAAAAACCCAGAGATTGAGCGACAGAAAACATTGGGGTTAACACAACTCTTCAGAGTACAGGCGACCCAGGTTTAATTCCCACCGTTGCCTGTATGCTCTCCCCGTAACTGGGTGGGTTTCCTACCAGGTCCTCCTCGTCCAAAGACGTACGGGTTGGTAGGTTAATAGGTCATTGTAAATTGCTCCATGACTAGGTTAGGATTAAATTGGGGAATTGCTGGCCGGAATGGCTCAAAGGGGTGGAAGAGCCTATTCTGCGCTTTATCTCAATAAATAAATAAATTAGAACCCCAAGCACCCACCCTCCATGCACAAGCAGCAGAAAAACCTTCCCCCTCTTACGCTACCCCCCCCCCCTTGCTCCAGCAAAGGCATCGACCCCTTCACAGGAGTACAGGAGTACTACATCATATCAGAAAACACTCATTCTTGGTGTAAACACTTGCAAGTGTTTCAAGTTCCTAGTTCTGTGTTTTATTTGAGCTTGAGAGGAAGGGTTAAGGAAACCCTTCTGTTCACTGCAGACTCCGCGTCAGCGAAAATGCTGACTCCTCCTCCAAAAACAGCCTCCAGTGACTGAAGTGTGTAGGACAGCTGTCCGTATTACAGCTGGGATGTTGGAACGCATCACAGATCTGAACTGAGTCCACAGCCTACAGACTCACTGTCAAGGGCTCTACAAGTCATGCTTTTGGTATTATTTATTTTTTAAATTATTTGCACAAATTGACTTCATTTGCACATTGGTCGATTGTCAGTTTTTGTTTTTGTATAGTTTTTCATAAATGCTACATTATTTTCCTGTAAATGCCCACAAGAAATGAGTCTCAGGGTAGTATATGGTGACATACTTGTACTTTGATAATAAATTTACTTTGAACTAAAGGCATGAGTTTGAATCCCACAGTGATGTCTTTATACTCACATTCAGTTAGCTGGGAATATGAATTCAATTAATTCATTTAAATCAAGACTTTCCAAGGTATCCCTGACTAAACTATGGATTATTGTAAAAGCCAATCGGGTTCATCAATATCCTTCATGAAGGAAGTCTGACCGACAAGTGACGCCAGGCAGTAATATGGTGATTCTTGAATATCTCATCAGCTCAGGGTAATAGGAGATGGTCAATAAACACCACTGTTACCAGCAACATCCACGTCTTGTGAATTTCTATAGACGTACCGTGGACAGCATTCTAACTGGCTGCGTCACTGTCTGGTATTGGGGTGGAGGGGGCTACCGCACAGGATCGAAATAAGCTGCAGAGAGTAATAAACTCAGTCAGCCCCATCATGGGCACTAGGCTTCGTATTGTCCAGGATTTCTTCAAGGAACGGTGCCTCTAAAAAGCAGCATCCATCATTAAAGACCCCCATCACTCAGGGCATGCCTTCTTATATCCATATAACCATATAACAATTACAGCACGGAAACAGGCCATCTCGGCCCTTCTAGTCCGTGCCGAACTCTTACTCTCACCTAGTCCCACCCACCTGCACTCAGCCCATAACCCTCCATTCCTTTCCTGTCCATATATCTGTCCAATTTAACTTTAAACAACAACATCGAACCTGCCCCAACCACTTCTGCTGGAAGCTCGTTCCACACAGCTACCACTCTCTGAGTAAAGAAGTTCCCCCTCATGTTACCCCTAAACTTTTGCCCTTTAACTCTCAGCTCATGTCCTCTTGTTTGAATCTCCCCCACTCTCAATGGAAAAAGCCTATCCACATCAACTCTATCTATCCCCTTCATAATTTTAAATACCTCTATCAAGTCCACCCTCAACCTTCTACGCTCCAAGGAATAAAGACCCAGCATGTTCTTCTCATTGCTACCATCAGCGAGGAGGTTCAGGAGCCTGAAGGCACACACTCAATGATTCAGGAACAGCTTCTTCCCCTCTGCCATCAGATTTCTGAAAGGACATTGAACCCATGAACACTACCTCACTATTTTTTTATTTCTATATTTGTACTACTTATTTACTTTAACTATTATGTACTGTATATGTCTATTGTCATTCACAGTGTTTGTCTATTATTACAATGTACTTCATTGTACTGCTGCTGCGAAATCAACAAATTTTATGACACATGCCGGTGATATTAAACCCAATTCTGATTCAACACAGTTGAGAGCATCAGCTAACTCAGAGGGAAGGCAATCATTGCACATGATCGCTCGTAGTAGCGCGATCACTCGAGTCGAGTATAATGTTCCCCTAAGGGGTTATGTATTGGTGGGCCCTCAGGCAACTGTGGAGGTCGACCCGGGATCCATACACTCTGGAATAATGTGGGCCAGACCTCACAATCCTGCCCCCTTTGCCACTCGCTGATGGCAACAGGACTTAATCCGGGATGTTAGGGTGGAATCCTTAGCGTACCAGCCACCTGGGTTCAATCCCTGCCCTGCCACTGGCTGCGTGTTCTCCCCGTGACCGTGTGAGTTTCCTCCGGGTGCTCTGGTTTCCTCCCACAGTCCAAAGACGTACCGGTTGGTAGGTTAATTGGTCATTGTAAATTGTCCCGTGATTAGGTTAGGATTAAATCTAGGGAATTGCTGGGCGGCATTTATGTAACATGGGAAGGCTGGTGCATGGGCAGCACCTCACTGTCCTTGACAGATCAGGTCAGAGTCCAGTAGCATGGAGACCCTGGGAACTCTTCACCTCTGCATCCTTCCTCCGCCTTCACTGTGTCATCTTCCGCCATGGTTAGATGGCTCCTGGTCTGGAACCTGACCTTTGACTTTACCGCCATGGGTGACCCTACCAGGAGCTAAGCTCGAGACATCTTCGCTCTCAGGATCTCACAAGCCCCTCCACCACGACAAGGTGACCATCTCTGGAGAAGTGCGGACTGAGCTTTGGCTCCTGTCAGACTGACAGCCATAACGTGAGAGTGAGCGTGTCTGTTCAGTCAGACACGAGCTCTGGTTTGCTGCCAGACTAACCCTGTACAAGCACCCACCTCACTCAGCAGCAGGGCAAATCCAGGAAAACAAACATACACGTTCCACAATTGCCTCCACAATCCCCTGTTGACAAAGGGATAGAGTCGTAGTCTTAAACACAAGAGACGCTGGAAATCCAGAGCAACACACTCAAAATGTGGGAAGAGCTCAGCAGGTCAGGCAGCATCTGTGGATGGAAATTAACAATTGATGTTCTGATGAAGGGTCTCAGCCCGAAACGACCTACTTACTGCCTGTTACACCACTGGCATTTAGGGCAGCAATCAATGTCCATAAGACCATGACATAGGAGCAGAATTAGGCCATTCAGCCCACTGAGTCTGCTCTGCCAATGTCTTCCATCTCTGGTGGTGTTCAGGGCTTCTTTCATCATGAGCTTCCTCTTGGTTTTCGCTACTGTCAGTCATGCAAGTCCCAGGTGGAGACTCAGGAATACCATCACACTGAGATGCAGATAGTTTCTTCATTGCTGTTTCCGTAACAATTATTTCTGACCCATCAGGGTTGTTAGCCCTGAGCTGAACCCCCAAACCTGGAGGGCTGGTGGACCTGGAGGTCTGGCCTCTACCCTTTGACCTGCTTGGCATGGGTGACCCTACCAAGAGCTAAAGCACAATGCCCTGACTCCAATCACAAGCAAGAGGAAGCCTGCAGATGCTGGAATTCCAAGCAATACACACAAATGCTGGAGGAACTCAGCAGACCAGGCAGCATCTATGGAAAAGAGTATGGAAAAGAAAAGACTTCAGTCAACGTAGCTCTCTGGGTCATTGAGCCACACGAGCCTCTGAACCAAGACAAGGTTGTTGTCCTCTTGGAGATCAGCCCGAAACATCGACTGTTTATTCCCCTCCATAGTCTGATGTTCTGAGTTCCACCAGCATTTTAGGTTTGTTGGTAGAGATCTAGTCTAAAACTAGGGATATAATGCTGAGGCTCTACAAGACATTGGTCAGACTGCATTTGGAGTATTTCTGAGCAGCTTTGAACCCCTTTTCTAAGAAAGTATGTGCTGGCATTGGAGAGGGTGCAAAGGAGGTTCACAAGAACAACCCTAGGAATAAAAGGGTTAATGGGTGAGGAGCGTTTGACGTCTCTGGACCTGTACTCACTGAAATTTAGAAGAATCAGGGAAAATCACATTGCAACCTTTTGAATATTGAAAAGCCTAGAGAGAGTGGACATGGAGAGGAGGCTTCTAATCGTCGGGGAGTGTAGGGCCAGAGGGCACAGTCTTAGAATAGAAGGAGGTCCCTTTAGAACAGAGATGAGGAGGAATTTCTTCAGCTAGAGGGTAATGAATCTGTGGAATTCATTGCCACAGACGGCTGTGGAGGACAATTCACCAGGTATAGTTAAATCGGAGGCTGGCAGGTTCTTGATTAGTAAGGGCATCAAAGGTTACGGGGAGAAGGGAGGAGAATGGGGTTGAGAGGGATAGTAAATAAACCACGAATGGCGGAGCAGACTCAACGGGCCGAATGGCCTAATTCTGCTCTATTTCTTTACGATCCCCCTCCTTTTCCAGGAGGAAGCACACGACTTTACTTCCAAGGCTAATTAAGCGTCGATTCAGCTATTCCACCTCGGAGAGCATCACAGCCCGCGGTCCTCGCTCACAAAGAGTTCTCTCTTCACAAGGTTCTGATGGACACTTAAAAACCTTCAGTAGACACTCATTTTCTTTGTGATAAATGCAAGGGCATAAAATCTAGAGCACATTCCAAAAATTACTATTCCTATTGTCAAAGCACTGTATGGAAAAAAAGAGGAAATTGTATTATACACCGTACCTTTTATGCTTCAGGTCTTGCGGCGATGTCCTGTGACGATCTCCCAGCTGTTGTGTGTGTGTGTCTGTGTCTGTGTGTGTGTGTGTGTGTGTGTGTGTCTCTCTCTCTCTCTTTCTTTCTCTTTTATATTGCCGACCAGCCTGGTCCCCAAGGAGGAAGCGCAGTTCTGCGGGACGCTGATAAATTCTGACACAGACTCCCAGCCGGTGCGCTCGTCGCCACACGGCTGCCATTGGCTCTCCCACTTCGACACCCACCTCCTCCCCCGTCCCGCAGCTTCCCCGTCCCTTCCCCGCCTCTCCAAGGGGCACTCTGACAACACGAGGCATTTCTCACGGGGAGGACGGGTTAAAACGAGGGAACAATCGGCGCGGCGTTCTGAGAGTGTGGCGTTTGCATTCGGAATCCGGTGACAAAGACCGCACGAAGTGCGAACAGCTGATTGGTTTCCACTTCAGCGACTTGCTGGCCGGGAACGAGAGACGCATCCGCGCCACTCCCAGGGTGCCAGTACACGAATTATTTTTAACATACGCACATTATAGCGTGTTCCTTCTCTCGCACGTTCATATAGAACCATCAAGTATAGAGATCATCGGAATCAGATTTATTATCACGAATCGATATAACGTGAAATGCGTCCTGCAGCATCAAGACAGCGTAAAGTTTCTACTATTTGCAAATATAGCGCAAAACAAAAGGGACAACTCCGTGGAATCTGATGGCAGAGCGGGTTAAAAAGCCGTTTCTGAATCCATTGAGTGTGTGTGCCTGCAGGCTCCGGTACCCCCTTCCTGATGGTAGGAATGAGAAGAGGGCACGTCCCGGGCGGCGAGGGTCCATAGTGATGGATGCTGCTTCGCTGAGGCACCGCCTCTTGTAAGTGTCCTTGATGGTGGGGAGGGTTGTGCCCGTGGTGAAAGCTGGCGGAGTTTACAACCCTCCACAGCCTCCTGTGATCCCGTGCGTTGGCACTTCAGTGCCCGGCGGTGATGCCTACAGCCGGACCGCTCTCCGCCGTACATCGGCAGCAATTTTGTACAAACCTTTTGGAGACTTCATCAGAGAAAGGTTTTACCGTCTCTTTGATCGGAATCAGATTCAGGTTTATTAACACTGACAAATGTTGTGAATTTTATTGTTTAATAGCAGTACAGAACAATAAATAAGAAAGTATATGATTTACAATAAGAATACATTAATCCCTTGATAGTTTACAACCTCGGCAGGTTTTCCGTCCCTCCGTACCCGGCGCTTGTACAACCGGCCAGAAGGCTCTCCCGGTACAAATGTAGGAATTTGCTCCAGACTTTGGTGGCATGCCCAATCTTCTCAAACTCTCAGTGAAATCTAGCTGCCATGCCTTCCGTGATGGAGATGGCTGAGTTTTTACAGTGCTCCGCGATCCCGCACATTGGCCCCCTCCGTACCAGACGGCGGTGCCACTGGTTCGAATGCTCTCCCGGTGAAATCTGCAGAAATTCGCTAGAGCATTGGCGGTTCTTCATGAAATCTAGCTGCCATGCCTGCTTTGTAATTGGATCAATACGCTGGACCCAGGGTAGATCTTCAGAGACCCAGGAACCTGAAGCTGCTCACCTTGAAGATGACTGATGTACGTTCTCGCGATTTCCCCCTTTATCTCCACCTCCAGAGCCCTTCACAGATTTTACTCCCTGAGAACTGACAGCCCCTCCCCGGATGACCAGTGAGCCTGGCCACTGTAAAGCGGTAGTCATGTCTGTTAAACCCGATAAAGTTTTCTGAATCGCTACCAACTTGCACATCTTTGGGATGTGCGAGGAATCCGGAACGCGCGGGGGAATTCCACGCAGTCACAGGGGTGGGGGGGGGGGGGGGGTGGAACGTGCAAACTCCACGCAGACGGGAGGATCGAACCCGGGTCCCTGGAGTTGTGAGGTGTTGGCTCCACCGGTTGAATCAGAACAGGTTTAATATCACCGACTTGTCATGAAATCTGTTATTTTGCGGAAGAAGTCATTGCAATACATAGAATATATTATGAATCTCAAGTGATGCTCTGTCTTAATTTGGAGAAGATTAACTTTTGAACTTATGTTTGATTTTGAGAAAGGATGGGGTTCATTTGCTCGTTATTATCATTTGGGTTAATTGATAGATTTCCTCCACGATCTAACTGTAAATTTTTGGTACATTTTTTTTCTTGCTGGCGGTTTGATGCTTATCATTAGAAGCTTTTTTGTATGACGCATGGCTCCGGGGTTGAACACCTAATGCGTTTTTTTTCTCACTTTTCCTTGCTCAGTAGGGTTTTTTTTCAAGCAACACATAAAAGTTGCTGGTGAACGCAGCAGGCCAGGCAGCATCTCTAGGAAGAGGTGCAGTCGACGTTTCAGGCCGAGACCCTTCATCAGGACTAACTGAAGGAAGGGCTAGTAAGAGATTTGAAAGTGGGAGGGGGAGGGGAGATCCAAAATGATAGGAGAAGACAGGAGGGGGAGGGATGGAGCCAAGAGCTGGACAATCTGTTACTAGCCCTTCTTTCAGTTAGTCCTGACGAAGGATCTCGGCCTGAAACGTCGACTGTACCTCTTCCTAGAGATGCTGCCTGGCCTGCTGCGTTCACCAGCAACTTTTATGTGTGTTGCTTGAAATTCCAGCATCTGCAGATTTCCTTGTGTTAGGGTTTTTTTTTTCTCTTTTTTTGTCACCAAAATTTTTTCAATCTTTAAAACAATGTTTTTTTCTTGAGACATTTTAAGTGTTGCCTACTTCGATATACTCTTGTTAATTTTGGATAATAATAATAGTAAAGTAAAGTAAAGGTATCCACAGTCTTGTGAGACCATGGATCTGCACCTGAAAAGTCTTCACTCTCCAGGGCGCAGGCCTGGGCAAGGTTGTATGGAAGACTGGCAGTTGCCCATGCTGCAAGTCTCCCCTCTCCACGCCACCGATGTTGTCCAAGGGAAGGGCATTAGGACCCATACAGCTTGGCACCGGTGTCGTCGCAGAGCAATGTGTGGTTAAGTGCCTTGCTCAAGGACACAACACGTTGCTTTGGCTGGGGCTCAAACTCACGACCTTCAGGTCGCTAGTCCAATGCCTTAACCACTTGGCCACGTGCTCACAGGATAATAATAATAATAAAAAGATTTGAAAAGAAAGAATATACTATGAATCACAATTATATATATATATAAAATAAATAAGTAGTGCAAAAAGAGAGAGAAAATAGTGAGGTAGTGTACATGGGTTCATTGTTCTTTTAGAAATCTGATGGCGGAGAGGAAGAAGCTGTTACTAAAACATTGAGTGTTTGCCTTCAGGCTCCTGTGCCTCCTCCCTGACGGTAACAATGGAAAACAGCATGCACTGGGTGATGGGCGTCCTCAATAATGGATGCTGACTTTTTGAGGCATCACCTGTTGAAGATGTTCTCAGTGGTGAGAAGGGTTGTGCCTGTGATGGAACTGTACTTAAAGCAGTCTGGACTGCTCTGTGTCCTGCTCTTCTGCAAGGATCGTCACCTTGTCGTGGTGGAGCGGGCTGAGAGATTCTGAGATCCCCAGAGCAGTACTGTCTGGGGTTTAGCCTTCGGGTGCTTAGTTCGTGGCGGGGTCTCCAGTGTCGGTAACGAGCAATCCAACCACAACGTCGGTGGTGGAGCTGGTGGAAGATGATGGCACATCATGGTGGCAGTGAAGATGGAGCGAGATTGAAGCAGTGAAGAGTTCCCAGATGTCTTGCATTCCATGTCACTAGACTCTGACTCTGATCTGTCAAGGTCTATTTATTTGTTTGTTTGTTTATTTATTGAGTTACAGCATAAAACAGGTTATTTCAGCCCTTCGAGTCTCACCACCCAGCAACCCCCAGTTTAACCCTAGCTTAATCATGGGACAATTTAAAATTAACCTGCCAACCAGTACATCTTTGGACTGTGGGAGGAAACTGGAGCCCCCAGAGGAAACCCACGCAGTCACAGGCAGAACATACAGACTCCTTACAGACAGCGGCAGGAAATGGACCCGGGTCGCTGATACTCTAAGACGTGGCTCTAACCACTACACTACCATAACCATGTGGGGTGGCTGCACGTGCATCAACCACCCCGCGTTAAGCAAAGTCACGCACAGGCACTCTCCATTGAGGAAATCCACCCTAACATCCTGGAGACAACACATCATACTCAACTCTAGTGATTGTATTGAATGATTGATATTCTGCTACAGGTGAGTTTTGTTCACATGAATCAGAATCAGGCTTAATATCATTGGCATATGCCCTGAAATTTGTTAGCAGCAGCAGTACAACACAATACATAATAATAGAAAAAATGTGAATAATCTCCATTATAACCGCATCAGAAATTCATAACAGTCTCCCCCACACTCTTTAGACTCTGGTCTCCAATGGGGAAAATCTATAATCACAAAATATCTTTCCTACTTGAAAGGTTAAAGACACTCGGCAGATCAGGCAGAGAGAGACAAATACAGTTAATATTTCAGTCTTGGACCATTCATTGCAAATGGGGACGGGAGTAAGAAAGTTAACTTTAGACTGCAGAGCTGGTGGGAGAAGAATGGGGAGAACAAAGGGAATTATTCAAGGTTGTTTTTTATGTCATTCTTCAGTACATGAGTTAAAAAGAAAATGAAATGGTTGTTACTCTGAATCCAATGCAACTTAAAAAAACACAAAGTTCAAAGATTATTAAGTACATTTGTTATCAAAGTACGCATGCAGAATACAACCCTGAGAATCATCTTCCCACAGACAGTCACAAAGCAACGAAGCACTGTGGAACCCGATCACAGAAAATGTTGAACACCCAAGGTGCAAAAAAAAGAACAAATCATGCAAACAGTAAAATCACTAGTGAAGAACACACAGAATATAAATCATCAAACCACAGTCCAGGAATGTTTCAATTCAGTTTAATTTAGCGTTGCATTGTTCGTTGACTGTGGACTGCAGAGCCAGTCCACCCCGATCAAAATCATACAAAATAGCAATAAAAAAAGGAGTAACCAGAAACTAGAAACACATCAAAACATGGACTGCAGAGAAAAGCATAAAAACTCATTTAAAAAGCAAAGAAACACAATAAATATAAATATAGAAACAAACCCATAAAAAACTGTACACGTTACTGTTATATACAGTCAGCGACACACCTGTATGATATCTAATCCACCAATCATGAGGCAGCAACTCGATGCATGAGAGCATGCAGACATGGTCAAGAGGTTCATTTGTTGTTCAGACCAAACATCAGAATGGGGAAGAAATGTGAACTAAGTGACTTTGACCATGGAATGGTTGTTGGTGCTAGATGGGGTGGTTTGAGTATCTCAAACAAAAACCATCCAGTGAGTGGTAGTTATGTGGGCAAAATTGTCTTGTTAATGAAAGAGGTTAGTGGAGAATGGCCTTACTGGTTATAATGACAGGAAGGTAAGGGTAACTCAATAACCATGTGTTACAACAGTGGTGTGCAGAAGAGCTTCTGAGAATGCACAACATGTCTAACTTTGAAGTGAATGAGTCAGAGCAGCAGAAAATCACAAACACACACTCGGTGGCCACTTTATTAGGTACAGGAGATACATAAGATGAGGCTCATGGTGCTAGGTGAGTTGCACTCTGTGTAGTGTTGTGGGTGGTGGTGGAGTAGGTTAATGCTAGAAACAAGATGATGCTTTCTTTTTCTTTTATTCTTGCTTACTTTTTCAATTCTGTTGAAAAAAAAGCTTGTGTTTCCCCCAGACATTGTGGGCTACAACACTCCAGCCAGACATGGTCCTGTGGTCCACAACAGCCATATGTTGTGGAATTGACAGTACCATGGGAAGATGGTGTCGAAGAAGCTTATGAGAGGAAAAAGACCAAGGACTCTGAACTGGCAACTGAAGCTGCCCAGAATGGCTAGAAGACCAAGATTTTCCCTGTAGAAGAGGGATGCAGGGGATTCGTTGCTACATCTACGACCAGTCTATTGAAGAAGGTGGGGGTGAGGGGTCACTCCCTCCAAAAAGCAATCAAGTCCTTGTCAAACGCAGAAGAAGAAAGCAGCAACTGGATTTGGGATGAAAGGAAAGACAACAACTGGGCTGCAAGTGGGGTATGGAACTGAGGGGGTTGTATCTGGGACGTCAGGTAGCACCGTTGAGCCCTCTGGAGACGTTGTGGGCTTATCAACGAAACGTCAAAGAAGGAGGGTGCCCACCTGATGACCCCGATGACGTACCTACCCTCCCTCCTTGTCACCACTCCAAACCCACTGCCAACATCGAGAGTGCCGATTTACCATAGGGATTGAAACATCAAGTCCTAGTAGCTCTATATTAACAGCACATTAAACAGGCAATTAAGTATCTTTGAAAGGGTGTAATTTATGTGGTGATTAAAAAACAGTTCAAGCTTAAACTTAATTGAAAGAAAGCATTCTACTGTTTCTAGCGTTGGACAACTTCCTTTAACTTCCCTCAACGCCGCTCACAAAGGTGTCACCGCTTTCAGAGGAGCTCAGATTTGACAGGCTGCATTGTCAGCGACTTCATCCACACGCGGGTCGATACACGTCACGTAGAGCTCGGTTTGAAACTATTACAGAGCCAAGGCAAGTCGTTCAGAGCACTGACTGACACATGAACCGCCTCCGGGTTCCCAGAGCTTAATTTGCAGCTCCTCCTGACAGATCGACGTTATCCTGTAAATGTTGAACATCGCCGTACAATTTCTTACTTTCCACGGTGTTGTAAAGATATGCGTGTGTTCCTGGATTTATTTCAGTTATAAGCGTAGTTTTCTTGAACTCCAGCAAAAGCAATGTTTTGTGTAGACGAATTCTCACTCATCACGTCAATGTTGATTGCGCTGAAAATTACTGAGCTTAAAGAACATAGCACATTACAGGCCCTTCAGCCCACAATGTTGTTCTGCCCTTTTAACCTACTCAAAGATTAATCTAACCCTTCACCTCCTTTTCCTCCATTTTCTATCATCCATGTGCCTTAGAGTCTCTTAAATGTCCCCAATGTACCTGCCTTTACCATCACCCGGCAAAGCATTCCAAGCACCCACCAATCTCTCTGTGCAAAAGACTTACCTCTGACAACCCTCCTATATTTTCCTCCAATCACCTTAAAATTACGTCCCCTTATATTATCTATTTCTGCCCTGGGGAAAAAATCTCTAATTATCCACTCAGTCTACACCTCTTATCTAGCTTGCTCAACTAATCCTCATAAGGCATGTTCTCCAATCCGGGCCTCATCCTGGTTAATCACCTCTGCACCCTCTTGAAAGCTTCCACACCCTTTCTATAATGAGGCGACTAGAACTAAACACAATATTCCAAGTGTGGTCTAACTTCAGTTTTCTCGAGCTGCAATTTTACCTCACAACCAGAGTTTCGTAGAGCTGCAATCAACGTTCCCTCTAATTTTCTTACAGCTGAATGGACCAAGCATTGCCCTGAGCAGGAAATTTTTACATGGCCTGAAAACTGCATGGCACTTTAAATGTTTTTTTTGTAATATGCACATCAAACAAACACAACCCACAACTCACAACACAAGTAAACAATGTCAGTCAGTCAAAACAACTGACAGACACAATAGCAAAATTAGAATGTTTTGACTAGATGGCGCCGGCGTTCAGTGAAGATTTTGGAGATTTGGCGCAAGCCCATGAACGACTCCATTTCTCGCCGATCTAGCTGATTAGAGCGGAGAGCAAGACTGAAATCAACGAGGATGAGAGCGAAAGGCAAACGGATGTTCAGCGGCATCTGCCTACGCTTGACCAGTCTCGCTCTCTCCCTCTCACTGGCTGCTACCGGAGGAAGGTGTCAGAATCTGACCAGTCTTTTTCTGTCTCTCGCTCACTGCTCCAGGAGGAAGGTGGCCGGGGTCTTGGTTTAATTGACATGGTTTGTGAATTGGACTCTACAGTTTATATTATGATATGTTTCTGGTTTCTGCTAGCTCCTTTTTTTATTGCTCTTCTGAGCAATTTTGGTCGGAGCAGACTGGCTCTGTGGCCTGCAGGCAATGAACAACACAGTGCTAAACTGAACTGAACTGAACTAAACTTAATGAATATTCTTGCACTGTTTCAGCAGTTTGATATTTAATAATCTGTGTTTTTCACTTACTTTTTTGACATTTGTGCAATTTGTTCTTTTTTTGAGCATTGAGTTTGATGTTTTCATTGAAGGGGTTCCATAATGCTTCTTTGTTTCGTGGCTGTCGATGGGAAGACAAATCTCAGAGTTGTATACTGCATACCTGTGCATACTTTGATAATAAATGTGCTTTGAATCACTGTATATGCATGCCCCTTCATTCTAACTGTATGTGGTATCAGGACATGGGCAGCTGTTGACGTACACACCATACATTTTGTTTCTTATGCTCTCTCCAATTACATCATGCTTGCATTTATATTATGGACATATAGTGCATGAGTCAAGACATCGTGTATTTAGTTATTTATTTCTTGGGATACAGTGCGGGATTGGCCATTCTGACCTTTCAAGCTACACTGCTCTGCAAACCCACAGCCCTGATTAATACTAGCCTAACCATGGGGCAATTTACAAATAACTAATTAACCTACCTGGTACACCTTTGGACTGTGGGAGGAAACTGGAGCACCCGGGGAAAACCCACACATTCCACAGGGAGGACGTACAGAGACGTAAAGTAGCAAGAACAGGAAGGCAGATTACTATCTGAATGGTGTCAAGTTAGGAAAAGGGGAAGTACAATGAGATCTAGGTGTCCTTGTTCATCAGTCACTGAAAGTAAGCATACAGGTACAGCAGGCTGTGAAGAAAGCTAATGGTATGCTGGCCTTCATAACAAGGGGAATTGAGTATAGGAGCAAAGAGGTCCTTCTGCAGTTGTCCAGAGTCTGGTGAGACCACACTTGGAGTATTGTATACAGTTTTGGTCTCCAAATTTGAGGAAGGTTATTCTAGCTATTGAGGGAGTGCAGCGTAGGTTCACGAGGTTAATTCCCAGGATGGCAGGACTGTCATATGTTGAAAGATTAGAGCGACTGGAGTTGTATACACTGGAATTTAGAAGGATGAGAGAAGATCTGGTTGAAACATCTAAGATCAGTAAGGGATTGGACACGCTAGAGGCAGGAAACATGTTCCCGATGTTGGGGGAGTCCAGAACCAGAGGCCACAGTTTAAGAATAAGAGGTAGACAATTTAGAACGGAGTTGAAGAAAAGCTTTTTCACACAGAGGGTTGTAGTTCTGTGGAATGCTCCGCCTCAGAAGGCAGTGGAGGCCAATTCTCTGGATTCTTTCAAGAAAGAGTTAGATAGAGCTCTTAAAGATAGCGGAGTGAAGGGATATGGGGAGAAGGCAAGAAAAGGGTACTGATTGTGGATGATCAGCCATGATCACAGTGAATGGTGGTGCTGGCTCAAAGGGCTGAATGGCCTACTCCTGCACCTAATGTCTATTGTCTATTGTTTATTGACTCCTTATATAGGACAACGGGATTGAAATCTGAACTCCAACTCCCCAAGCTGTTATAGAGTCATGCTAACCACTACACTATCATGGTACCTAATGTTGCCGTGCATAAATAGTTATGGAATCCTCCCTGACAGTTCCAGTTGCCTGCATTAGGCCTATAGTCAGGAGCAGGATCTTAGGAAGAACCAGCAGGGAACTGGGATCTGTTCAGAGTTGTTTTGAAACATGTTGACTTTACTGGGATCTGCTGGGAGTTGTGTTGGAACACATTGGCTTTACTGGGATCTGCTGGGAGTTGTGTTGGAACACATTGGCTTTACACCACCTTTTTTTGGTTTAGGGGAAATAGTCATCAATTGGGAGATTAGAGTGGAGTCCAAGGTGGGGGACATTGGCTAACTGGTGATTGGCTCTGGATTAAGGGCAATAAGGGAAGTAGCAAGGGGACTTTGATTCACTGCTCTCAATCTGGTGAAGCTTGAGGAAGATCATGCTCCAAATATTGGTCACAGCCAGGACAATGAGGCCCACAGCCAGCAATACTCTACATGTAGTATATGTCTGAAGACGATCTGACCGAGCACAATTTGTTGTGTATTTAATATTTCAGTAATGTTTGAGTAATATGGTAAATATTTTGGTTGAGTAAGCATTCTTGTTCATTTAAGTAATTCATTATGGGTTATATAAGAAAATACATGAATTGCATATGTCATCACACTGCCACGTGATGCATGCGTGTCTCGCTTAAAGTAAAAAATGAAGTTAGACTCATATTTCAGACTCCTGTGTCTTACTTTCAATTAGTTTAATGTTTTGAAGTTACAAAATACTTGACAGTGGCCATGAGGTTTTTTTTTTATTAACCCAAGATGTTCCATTTTGTTTGAAAGCACAACGAGGAATGCCAAGTGAAAAAGCAGTGCACTGCAGCACATGCGGAGACAGTCGAGTTAAAAAATAAGGCAGTAAAAATAAACGGAACAATTCACAGGTTCATAAAGAGTGAGTACAGGTGATAATAATCATTTAAAAAAGCAGAAATAGCCGGCTACATCAGAAAGATAGACGTGTTCAATTGCACAACAGATAACTGGCTCATGTACACTGAACTAATTGAACAGTATTTTAAAGAAAATGAAATAGCCAATGAGAGCCAAGTACCAATTTTGCTCAGCACATTAGGTTTAAAGGGACACAGTTTGCTTCGAAGTTTAACTGCTCCAACCAAACCAGCAGAAATTAGGTTTGCTGATATTGTAAAAATAATGCAGGACTTAGAACTGATTCCACAAATTGAGTTTGGACATTTCAAAGATACTAAACTGAAACCTGCAGATATCCAACTAAGAACTGGGGAAAAGATAACTCCTGTGGGAATGACATCTATAACAGTGAAATACAACAACCACAAAGCCACATTGATCCTGTATGTGCCAAAAACAGGAGGACTAGCATTGTTGGGATGTGATTGGTTGAGACGACTACAACATGATCGGCGATCCATCCGCCACTTGCATGCCACATCCTCTAAAATAAAGTCAATTGAAAGCAAATTAAGAAAGGTACTGGATGATGCCACAACTGTCTCCATGCTGAATACCATGAACCAATGCCCAACAGAGAGCAAACAGATGTCGGTGCCAACCTCTGTGCCTCTGGTTGGAAAGCATATTGGACCATGGAGGACCATGCTGCTCAGAGAAATCATGAAGGTGACAAAATCAGTGATCTGACTACAATAGTTTTTGTAGGCAACGCACCTGAGAAAGCTCCTGATATGTTGCAGTTACCTGCACACTGTGGCTGGGTTTTAAGCTGGAAGAGAGTTCAAGGACCTCCAGAAAAGGAGCAAGCATTCAGCTTTGTGAGTATAAAGGACCAAACTCTACTCTGCACGCACGAAGATTATTGCAAGTGGGAGACCAAAAAAGCTGCCTGTAAATGCAGATGCAAAGACCAAAGCCCAGCTGGACAAATGGAAGACCAAAAGGAAAGGTACGAAAACAGATTATGTGAATGAGGAAACCAAGAGAAGAGATCAGATCGTAAAGGGAGCAAAAGAAGGATTCATAGCTATACCCAGACTCATATTGATACCATATCTAGACCCGCTCATAGCCATCCTTAGAGCAACAAGCTCCCTATCTTCAGCCAATATGTATGAAAAAAATGGCTGTATTGTTTGGAATGGTGATTGCTAAGAAGTTAATCCTGCAAATGTGGAAAATGGACTCTGTGCCTACGTACGATCTGTGGCTGAGAGAGCTGGCAAGTACTTTACATTTGGAGAGACTGAGACTATGTAATGAGGACAGAGGGGACATCTTGGAAAGGATATGGGGCCCTGTATTGGACTTACTCACGGGGTGAGGACTGAGGTTTTTTGATGCAGTGCACCTCTGCTGTGTATGTTTACTTTTGCCTTTATATTTTTCTCCCTTTTGCTGCTCAATATTTAATTTGATTTTGTTATGGTTGTGGTTTTTGTGGATGTGCTGTATCTTTTTTGTGCTTTTTTTTGTTTGTCTGTAACAAATAAAAATAAAAATAAATAATTTAAAAGAAGGATTCATAAGATAATACTCCAGTGAACTAAATGCACCTTCCTAACATCAAGGTACACATCCTAGAAAGAAGAAGAAGGGAAATAAAAAGAAAGACAAGGTGAAAAGGAGAAGAAAGGTGCCAGAGCTGTCAGAACCACTTAGATTAGATTATGAGATCTCAGTCCTCTTTTATTGTCATTTAGAAATGCATACATGCATTAAGAAATGATACAGTGTTTCTCCAGAGTGATATCACGGAAAACAAGACAGACCAAAGACTAACACTGACAGAACCACATAATTATAACCTATAGTTACAGCAGTGCAAAGCAATACCGTAATTTGATAAAGAACAGACCATAGGTACAGTAAAAAAAAAGTCTCAAAGTCCCCGAGTCGATTGACTCCCAAGTCCCCGATAGCAGGTGGCAAAAGGGAGAAACTCCCTGCCATAAACCTCCAGGCACCGTCAACTTGCTGATACTTTGGAAGCAGCCGACCACAGCCGACCCTGAGTCCATCCATCCAAAAACTCCGAGTTTCCGACCAGCCTCTCCGATACAGCCTCCTGAGCGACCTCCTCTGCCGAGCGCCTTCGACCTCGCTCCGGCCGCTGAAACATGCAAAGCCAAGGATTCGGGGCCTTGTGCTCCGGAGATTCCGGTTACCACACAGTAGCAGCGGCAGCGAAGCGAGCATTTCAGAAGTTTTCCAGATGTTCCGCTGTGTTCTCACATCTGTCTCCATCAAATCAGGATTGTGCACGGTCCCCTACTTGACAGATAACAGATATTCATCACCGAAGTGGCCGCGCGCTCTGTCGTCGCGTCGCCATCTTCTCCCCCCCTCTTCTCTTCCGCAGTCTCAGAGTCAATCATACAACCACCATGGTGGAGGCCCCAGAACCTGAGGTTGTTTCACAGCCACAAGCCAAGCAGAGAGATTCCCCACCTTCCTGTCAGGAAAGACATTATCCCACAAGAATAAGAAATCCTCCACAGCGATTAAATCTTTAGGCCTGAATGGGACAATTTACAATGCTGTGGACGTCTGTGTAGTAGCTGTTCTGTAGAGCATATTATACTTTATCCTTTATTGTCGCCAAACAATTGATACTAGAATGTACAATCATCACAGCGATATTTGATTCTGCGCTTCCCACTCCCTGGATTACAAATAGTAAATATTAAACATCAGTAAATATTAAAAATTTAAATTATAAATCATTTAGATTATGAAGACATGCATGCATTAAGAAATGATACAATATTTCCTCCGGTGTGATATCACAAAACACAGGACAGACCAAGACTGAAAAAACTAACAAAACCACATAATTATAACATATAGTTACAACAGTGCAACAATATCATAACTTGTTGAAGAACAGTAAAAGTTCAAAGTCTCTCAAATGTCCCACATCTCACACAGACGGGAGAAGGAAGAAAAACTCTCCCTGCCATATCCGACCACGGTCCGACTCCGAGTCATCCAAAAACTTCGAGCTCTGATCAGCCCTCCGACACCGAGTACTGAGCGCCATTTCTATCCGAACAATTCGACCTCCTTCTCGGTCGCCAACGGCAGGCAAAGCCGAGGATTTTGAGGCCTACCCTCCGAAAGATTCCCGACTGCGCAGTAACGACAGCAGCGAATGAGCGTTTCAGAAATTTTTCCAGATGTTCCTCTGCGCTTTCACGTCCTTCTTCAACAAATCAGAATTGTCCATGGCCCCTATTTAACAGATGCGATATCATTTTTCATCGGAGGGTTGCTCACGCACGGCGCACTGCTTCTCTTCTCCTCCCGCCTTCATAAATCATAAATAGAAAATAGAAAATAGAAAAATGGAAAGTAAGGTAGTGCAAAAAAACTGAGAGGCAGGTCTGGATATTTGGAGGGTACGGCCCAGATCCGGGTCAGGATCCGTTCAGCAGTCTTATCACAGTTGGAAAGAAGCTGTTCCCATATCTGGCCATACGAGTCTTCAAGCTCCTGAGCCTTCTCCCGGAGGGAAGAGGGACGAAAAGTGTGTTGGCTGGGTGGGTCATGTCCTTGATTATCCTGGCAGCACTGCTCCGACGGCGTGCGGTGTAAAGTGAGTCCAAGGACGGAAGATTGGTTTGTGTGATGTGCTGCGCCGTGTTCACGATCTTCTGCAGCTTCTTTCGGTCTTGGACAGGACAACTTCCATACCAGGTTGTGATGCACCCTGGAAGAATGCTTTCTACAGTGCATCTATAAAAATTAGTGAGGGTTTTAGGGGACAGGCCAAATTTCTTTAGTTTTCTCAGGAAGTAAAGGCACTGGTGGGCCTTCTTGGCCTTATTGTGTATGTAGTTGAGATTCATTCTATATTGAGTTGGAGTTTATGACTAAGCAAAGAGGAGTGTTGTGTATTTAATATTTGAGTAATATTGTAAATATTCTTGTTCATTTAAATAATTCATTACAGATTATAAATACATGAATTGTATACGTCATCGCGCTACCATTGCCTCGCTTAAAGTGAAACATGAGATCAGACTCACATTTTGGTCTCCCGTGTCTTCCTTTGAATTAGTTTAATGTTTTGAAGTTACAAATCATAACACAATTGATACTGAGGTCCGTGGGCAAGTATTCTCAGCCAGAAATGACAGCTACAGAGGCACACACTGGAGTGTCCGGTATCAAGCCATCAAATTTCTCTGCCATCTTTCGAACTGTTAAATGATACCATTTCAAAAGGATTTCAGAGGAGGGTGGCCCCTCTGGTGGAAGAACAAAGGAAGGAGAATTTTCAGAGAGAGTTCGT